>NW_024037055.1:8574030-8792426 GCF_015706575.1 Patiria miniata
GTTGAGAAATTATTCGCACATGGTGTTTACGCAAACCTTTCATTATTTAGTATCTCCACCATGCAAAGCCTCAAATCTTACTTGTATTCACAAGTTGCAAAAGAAAAAAGAAAAGAGGGAAAAAAAAGGGGCAACGCAAAATTCAATCGCTCATAAATGCAAGTCACCAGATGACACAAACTAAGAATTAAAACGTCAATGCCAGCTGTCCAAATCCTAACTACAAGAAAAAAAGTGCCTGAACTTGTCTTTACTAGATTATGCAGAGAAGTGGCATTTGAGGTTTTACACAGAAAAAAACCCCTAAAAACTTACTTTTAAATTATAAACAAAAAAAGTAATCTGAGTTAAGTAATTTTTTTTTTAAATTCACCTCGGAACATAATATCTATATACATATATAGCTGTTTAAAGGTTTAAAGATATAGAAATAGGAAAAAAAAAATCAGATCTCCACAGCTGTGTTGATTTGTAGATTTTTTTTCCAATTTCAATTTCTCTAAACTTTTAAATTGTGTTGTTTTTCGCTCTCCGTGCAGACGTTTAATGTTTACTTCTGCCCGTGTTTTAGTCGTCATAAGCTCCCGTCGTCCAGTTTGATATCTATGCTCTTCATGGATTTGCGGACCGTAGATTCCAGTTTCTTGCGCGCCCTTCTCTCGTCGTCCAGGTCACGCTTGAGCCGTTTGGTCTCGTCGACGAGATCTTTGACTTGGTCGCGGAGGGCGTAGACGGTGTCAATCAGACTCCTAGTGAGAGAGAGAGAAATTTGGGAAGAGGGAAGAAATTGGAAAAAGTTGAGTGGCTTGATCGATGATCAGTAGCATAAACTATGTGATAAAAATACACAATTGTACACCTTTACTATTTTCGACCAATCTCAGCACGCCGTCACTTCTATTGCAATGGCCCCCTTCAATGGCGAAAGCATTGTGCTAGCTACTGCTTCAGTAATCCATCATAGGGCAGTAGCTCTGCAAAGTAACTGGCACACAGCTTTCGCCATTGATGGGGGGCTCATGAGTGTACTGTGATCAAGTGTCTGGATTTGTCTATAAACCAATCCAGTGATTACCACTGACTCAACAACTTTAGAAGCCATTAACCCTAATTCCCTAGCATGATTTACTAGGAACCATACCCATCCTGGTAAATTCCAACACCATATGGGAAACTGCACACGCATATTCCTGGTGGTGTGCCAACCCAAGGTAAAAGACTGTCAGTTTTTAGGGGTACTGTACCCATCCTGACAGATTCCAACAAAACATGCTGTTGGGGTTTGATGGGTTGAGTTCTGTTAGGGTTAACGGGGTGGTGTCACGCCCACCAAATGTCGCAGGCAATTTAACGCAGGCATGTAATTGAGAACCTTAGGTGCACTGATTGCGCATTCGCTGCCTACACGCAGACCTTGTTACATCCCAGTGATGGCTTCTGATTTTTGTCAGCGGATTAGTCTTAGGACTCTGTGTGCAAGTACTCCCTCAACGGTAGCAAAGGGAGAGTTTGGGGAGGCCACTCGTAAGGTCTCCTGAATCATGCTGAAGGCGCCCGACGCTCATGCGAAGACACCAATACGAGTTTGTTCAGATCTAGAAAACAACTAATAGACCTTTATCATGACTATTTCAGTCATGTTCCCTGTATCCAATAACAGTACTGAATGATGTTTTGTTTTTGTGCAAAAAAGAAAGCAGATTATTTTTCCTTCCAGCCTCGCTTTGGTTACGTTGATTTGAATGGGAAAAAATCAAGATGGCCGCAACATGATAATGGTCTATTGTGCCCACTATGCGCTTGAACCAGTACACACGTCCTACATGTATGTGTCACTCCAATGGAGCTCTCGAAAGCGGCCAAAAAGCACCATCTCTTGTTCAAACGCCGAGTCCATGAGCTGGCTCATCGCGCTCAAATTTATGTACGATCAAGACTGGAGAATTTTTACTTCGGGATAAAAAATCTGCCGTTATGTTTGCAAAATCATACACGTCAATGTAGTAGTTGAGTCTATCACAGGTCCATCAAAAGTCACTCGGTCTCAAGTCAAGTCACAAGCTATTCAAACAAACCATGACAAAGGCATTCCTTTGTTAGGCCAAAAAAAAAAAGTCTCCGGTTTCTGGTATGGAGCTTGCCCCAAAAGTGGTGCGGCGACGCGGCTTTTCTTTTTTTTTACCTGTTTTTTTTTTTTTTTGTGGCTTCAAATGTCGGCCGATGACTGCAAATGGCGCCCGACTAAACTTAGTGCAAATATATGGGAGTCCAGAGAGGCCACATAAATCTTATTCTCGATCATAACCCCATCTAAAAACACGTTAAAATTGTGCAGCAGCAGAATTCCAGTCAAACCAGTGAGTTTGGCGGTTTTGAAACATCATTGTATTGAAAAAAAAAAAACTTTTTCATTTTGCTGACGCGCATGGCTACGGCGACGCGCGCGCATACCAGAAACCGGAGACTTTTTTTTTTTGGCCTTATTGTTCACTCCCTGTTATCTGCTACCGGACGTGTGATGGACTTGTAATGGACTGGACTACTACATCGATGCAGTGGATCAAGTACTTTGAATAAATGTTCTTCTTGAACATGACAGACAAGAAGTCACATGAACATCAATTATTCTCATTTATTCCTGCAGCACTTGAGTATTTCTGGGTGTGTAACATCGTTTTTGTTTCTAACGTTCTGGTTCTCAGTTTTGTAGAATATAAGACCTGAATGCAAGAAAGTTGAATTCATAACCGAAGTGTAAATATGTCTACAAATTGCAATATTAATAGATATTTACTTTTGACATTGGTTAATTCACATATTTAAGAATAAATTACTGAGCCTTGAATTACTTAAGAATTATTTGACTGAGCCTAAACTTACTAAATTTTAACCCCCATTATGTAAATTGCACTGAGCTAGTTGACATGGAAATGTACCAAACACAGAAATCGTTTACTTAGCAGTGGAGGCTACGAATTTTAAATGTTGCACATGTGACCTTTTTAGACCAATGAAACTGAATAATCCAAAACATGACGTAACAATAATGTACATACATTTCCTTACGGGCTAAACTGTATTTTGTAACTCTCAGACCCTCATGCTTCTGGCAAACACATTCTCGTCAAAAACGTCACCGTTCTGCCGTACCAGAAATATGCAAAATCAGCGAGCAATGCAGGGCAGCTCAATCGCAGAAAAAAAAGCGGCCAGACAAAAAAATGGACAGCCGCAGCTTCGTTCAAGCTCTGCAAGCGTCTGCGGTCAACTCGTATGTATCAGTACGTACCTGGTGACGTCGTTTGACAGTCCTCAGTATGTTCTTGCAAGCCTACACAATGGATTTGGCATAAACAGGAAGTGCTTAGGATTTTGGGAAGGTTTCGGTCGGCAATTGAGGCATGACAGTACCTGGCCAATGCAAAGCATCGTGCAATTTCAAAAAAACAACCAAAACCCAAAAAACAACTTTCAGCCCTCAATGCAACATGCAAAGATGCTTCTGTGACAATGCTTTGTGAAAACATCTTGTTGGCTTTAATTTCAACCTACATGTGACCTTAAACCCATAAACTCCTTCATGTCCTTAGGCTATTTGTAATAGGATAATACCTGGATCCATGAAAACCCATCAAAATCCTACATATGTGTAGTCTTAAAACTATGAATAAATCAGTAACTGTGGCTAGGCTGAACCTTTCGGAACAAAAGCTTATGGATTCTAATTGGCCCAGGGAAGCAGTGGTCAAATAAGACCAACAAAAAAAATATAAGAATTAACAAACTTGCAGAAAACCAGCTCATATATTATCCATTTTTTGGTTGGTGATTTATTTCCTGTGTATGCATTGATCAATTTCTTGAAGTTCAAAACCGAGCAAATAAAAAGTTATAATAAAAAAAATTGAACTTGCCGAAATTTTATCCTTGAATTCCTTAAAGTAGTATCAGTGATGAACATAAAGAACAATCTCCATAAAATAAAAGAGACTCCGAAAATTAACCGACTTCAGTCAAATAACCCTAGTTTCAAGGGGCTTCAAGCCCCCTGCAATATAACAGTGGCTGGGCTCTACCAGCATCAATCCAAAAGAAATCCTCCACTGTGTATGAAACCAACGGCACACTCTTTGCACAGGTCTACAAAGTTTCATGAGGCATCAAACCCTACCAGTATGTACTGTGATAGTGGTAGGGCTCTACCGTCCTAAATCCTACAAAATCCCACAATGTGCAAGAAACTCCTGATATCAGGAAAAATTGTGAATAAAAATCCTGAAATCAGGTAAAAATCCTGACCAAACTCACTCCTGGAGTTAATCACAATAACTGAATTACAAAATTATAAACTAGAAGACATTCTCCAAATTAAAAAAAAGATGCAAAAAAAGAAAACGAAAAAAAAAAAGGAAGGAATTTGCAAGGCAGGGTGGGATGCATTAACGCATGCGTCGTGCCGGTGTTACCTGGAAAGGGGGTGAACGACATGCGCGATTGAAGGTGCGCATAAAGACGTCCCAAACACTGTGGGGAGAGAGCGAAGAGGGTGGAGGGAGGCTGAAACAAAAACAAAAAAAACCAGGCCCCGGGACCGGACGGGGAGAAAAGACAATTGAGACAGGGGAGTTGTTTTGGAGCAAGCGGTACTTTCCTTGCTTTCCATACACTATGTGACCCGGGTTCGAATCTCGCCCTAGTCGACATGTGGATTATGCTTTCAGTCCATGCCTGATTCTGTGGGGATTCTCCTCTGGTATATATCATTCTATGTTTTCCTCAAATCTAAAAATCCGAATTAATTTTTTTTTTTTTGGGGGGGGGGGGGGGAGTAATCTTTCTCTACGTTGATTAAGGGTTCCAAGCTTAAGGTGCCTTTTAAATTATGAGGACCATTTCATTACATTATCAACTGAAAATTAAAATCAACCCAAAAAAATTGTAGGAGTAAGAGGGACCGTTGTCGGTTGGTTCTACGCAGTGTCTTTCCTTCACTTTATACATCTCGTGAACAAAAGCCTAAGGGGTTTAATACAGAATTCATGCGAATGTTGCTGTATTTGACTAGCCTTGGTCAATGCTGTCGTCGTTATTCGTCACGTACGCGGTCAATCGTCGGCATATATCCTCACGCGCTATGTACATGCATGTAAAATTACAGCGCGAACAGCGACCTCACGCAGCCACTATTTTTATATGCAAATCAGTTGGGGACGATCGAGAGCCTTGGTTCAATCGTCCATGTGAGGTTTTGGGGGTGGTGCTCATTATGTTAATAGCCTTAGCTGACCTTAAATGTCGTTTTCTTATTGGTCGATCGTTGCGTGGAAACTTGCATAGTGAAACGTGGCACCGTACATAATCCATACACGTACACGTTGTGTGTCTCTGCACACGGCACCAATGCACAAAAACTGTGGTTCCTGTCACGTCCGCAAAAGGCGAATACTGAGCTGCAAATAATTTGATGACGTCCGGATTTACCAAGGTGTGATTGGACACTCCACATATAGCCCCACCTACACTTATCTGTATTCGCATACGAAGTCGTGCGCTAGAAATCCAGCGCAAAATAAAGAAAAACATAAGCTTTTGCCGACGATTGAACCTAGGCTCGAGATCGTCCTCAACTGATTTGCATAAAAAAATAGTGGCCGCATGAGGTCGCTGTTCGCGCTGTATGCATGTGCATAGCCTTGACCAAGGCTAGTATTTGACATACTCCGATGAGCCAGTTAAGTGGGTTAAATTTCATCTGCAAACTGGTTTGCGCACACACAGTCACCGCAGGCCCACGTCTAACACACCTTTATTATCAAGAGGAGGAAAAATTCCTAAAAAAAAAAAAGTTCCAGGTGTATGTGAAAAGCCAATCTCCATTGCAAAAGACTGTAAGCAAAAAAAACTGTGTTAATCCCACGACAAAAGACACATTAAAAAAAAATGGGTTACTGTGTAAGCTGATGAAGAGCACACCAAAAATTGCTACATTTTTCATTTTATTTAAAAATTGGGAAAAAAGGAGAAAATGGGTTAGCAAAAAGCTCAGAGAATGGCATGATGGCAGCGGAGAAGAGGGCCCAATCTTTATAAAACTCACAATGACACTCTGGAGAGGGGAAACGGAGAAAAAGGGAACCCGAATAATTTGAAATTTGTGTATTTTTTGTTGTGTTTTGGTTTTTTGGGATGACGTCTTGAAAGCACTCACTTTTCTTCGACTATGGTCTCGTTTCCTTGGGTCTCCTCGTGAATTATCTTCTCTTCCTCGGCCAAAAAGACGTGGGGCGCGGGGTCTACCGGCACTGCAGCAAGTCAAGAGAGAGGGGGGAGTCAAAAGGCAAAGACCAAGGTACAGGTCAGCAAATTGGGGTTCAAATTGGATTCAAGAAAAAAAGGGGGGGGGGGGAGAGAGAATGTGATGAGGAGGCACATATCGCCGGGTGGAGAATTGGAGGGTCTCGTTGTATTTTTTCCTTCTCAAATGTGACGATTACTAAATCTGTTTGTGTAAATTATGAAGGGACACCAAAAAAATATCATCTTTTTATTTATAGAATGAAGGCTTTGGTTATTGGGAAATAATTTGTCTAACTAGGAAACTATGGCTGAGGATAACACCAAAAAAATAAGTATTCATTCACAACATTACCTTGGTTCTCATCGGAATGAAAAAATTTTGTTTATGTTTCTTGGTTGTATTTTGAGATTAAATGCATGAACTTTTGTTCCCTAGACCATTGAAGATAATTGCTAACATGCTTTTGTACATTATTTGGTAAACAATGATGCAACATATGAAGGGGTACTAGGGCAAAAAAGAGCAATATTTCTGGAGGTTTTTTTAGCCAAAACAATTATGCAAAACAACTGAATAAACCTGAAGAGTCGAACAATTTTTGAAGAAAAAAAACCCAATCTTTGGTTCAAACTAAAAAGTTTGAATTTTACAATTTAACTGAATGAAGTAGATATAACAACATCAATATAACATTATAACATGGGTACCAGTGCAAAACCACGTAGAGTAGGACTATAACTTGATTGGTAACCAACAATATATAAAAAAAAAAAAAAACCTTGGTATTACGTCGGGTTGCTGCCTGATTCCTTTTGTTGCCCAAACTCTTTAGAATAAAGCTTAGAAAATGTTGGCGAAGATTTTGAGATAGTAGACAAGAAGGCTTCCCGTTATGATGCAATTTTTTTTAAAGCATGCTTCACGTGTAGTAGTGTACGTTTCTCTGCAATTAGCGAAGCCCAGAAATTTGATGAATTAAATAATATTTCTGCTGTGAAGAGTTCAGAGATAAATATACAGGCATGACACACAAAAAATAATATAAATTTTAAAAAAAAAATAATAAATAAAGGAAAGAACAGAAATATGCAAAGAAAAAGGAAACAAAATGAAGCACTGGAAATGTTTGGAGAAGATTTGCGTGATTTGTGTTATGGGTAAAAATAATATATTTTGTAAGTTAGTACCCCTCTACAGCTGTGTACAAAAGTTGCAGTTAACATTAAAATTTCAGATGCAGTGTGTGTCAAACCTAGATTTCAATCTACACTACAACACTTTTTATAAATTCAGCGCACATTTCTCAAAGCTTTGTAACACATTTAAGTTACTAACACAACACCCGCACTTCTGTCCATTCTGTAGGATTCCAAATCTGGCCATAAGCCCAACCCACTACCACAGGTGGACAGGTCCAATTTGCCCATTAGCCCCACCCACCACCACAGATCCAAATTTGGCCATGAGGCCCGCCCACTACTGCAAATGGACAGATCCAAATTTGGCCATAAGGCCCACCCACTACTGCAAATGGACAGATCCAAATTTGGCCACAAGGCCCGCCCACTACTGCAAATGGACAGATCCAAATTTGGCCATAAGGCCCACCCACTACTGCAAATGGACAGATCCAAATTTGGCCATAAGGCCCGCCCACTACTGCAAATGGACAGATCCAAATTTGGCCATAAGGCCCACCCACTACTGCAAATGGACAGATCCAAATTTGGCCATAAGGCCCGCCCACTACTGCAAATGGACAGATCCAAATTTGGCCATGAGGCCCGCCCACTACTGCAAATGGACAAATCCAAATTTGGCCATAAGGCCCACCCACTACTGCAAATGGACAGATCCAAATTTGGCCATGAGGCCCGCCCACTACTGCAAATGGACAGATCCAAATTTGGCCATGAGGCCCGCCCACTACTGCAAATGGACAGATCCAAATTTGGCCATAAGGCCCGCCCACTACTTTGAATGGACAGATCCAAATTTGGCCATAACTACTGTGAATGGAGAGTTCCAAATTTGGCCATATGCGCTGCGCACTACGACCGGTGGACAGGTCCAAATTTGGCCATATGCTCCGCCCACTACTACCAGTGGACAGGTCCAAATTTGGCCATATGCGCCGCCCACTACTACCAGTGGACAGGTCCAAATTTAGCCATATGCGCCGCCCACTACTACCAGTGGACAGGTCCAAATTTGGCCATAAGCCCCACCCACTTATGCAAATGCACAGGTCCAAATTCGGCCATATGGCCCACACACCACTACAAATGGACAGGTAAAAATTTGGCAATACGCCCCAACCACTACTGCTTATTGACAGGTTCAAATTTTGCCAAAACCTCCGTCCACCTCGCAATAACACGTGTGTCTCGTCAATGCCACACTACATGCTCCAGCAATGCGCCATGCACAAGGGCAGGCAGGCATGTCATACGTTTTGTGTGACACTTGGTTGAGCAGTCGAAGCTGTGATTGGTAAAAAAAAGTCATGGGGGCGGGGCTTAATGGATAGGTCTATTCTGCAACATTCCGAAAACAGTCTGCAGATTTTGAACTGAAGCATACCCTAAGGCTTAACCCGATACCTTTTTCGATAATCTAACAGAATCCAACTCGTAGGGCAACAGGTCTTACATTCACTGCTCACCGTCAACAAAATATCACAAAAGATGTCCACCGTCAGTGAAAAGGTACAAAATTGGTTTCAGTGATCTTTAGCTTGTTACACCTATAAAAACAACACGAGTATCAAGAATCTCAAACTTTTTTATATAGTCCATCCTCCAAAACATATCTTGCTGGTGTCTCATGAAGTTCTTAGAAAAGCTCTCTTCAGCAAAGGCAAGTTCATGAAAAAAAAAATAATAATACACAGATTTCAAAGAAAACGTTTGTTCAGTCAAACATGCTGCTTTCTTAGAGTAAACTGAACTATGAAAAAGAAATGCTGAAACAGCTTTCAAGACAGTCGGCCATGCGAAATCGCAGCTGCGTCCTCCCACGTGGTCCTAATTACACGGAACTGTCAAGCAGAAAATACCGCTTTGAAAATTTACGCGCTAAGCAAAAATGAGCCGAGAACCAGTCACAGACAATATACATAACATGATATTTTCGCTGGTAATCTTTCCTGCTAAGCACATATTTTCAATGCTTAGCAAATTTCTGTGCTTGGCAGCTCCAAGAATTTGAACCCCGTTCTAAACATTTGAGAGTAAATCGAGTCGACTGGATGAAGAAAATGACATAATCCTGGATACCCAAAACCCAAGCCTACCTGAGTTGATGGTATTCCTGGATCCAACGCTGGTGCAGTAAGCCTCAATCACCTTCAGGATGCGATTGTCTTCCTCTAAGGCTTGGGTGTCTACCCCTTTGTGGGCGGAGCTATCCATCGGGAGGGTCTTGCTCTTCTCGGCTGTTGACAAAAGGTGTAAGGGTTTGCGTTAACCAATCAGCACTTGTATTATACACTGTAATATATTCTGTTTCAGCTCGACCGTGGTCGCCTAAGTAGAAGTAGTATGTACTGTTTTTACTCCCAGATGAAACGATGCTGTGCTTAGGCAGTCTGGGGCAGCATACAGTGACACACCCATTTCAAACTGACATTCTAGAGTCACACCCAACCAGAAGGCATTAAGAGCAACTCAAGTCGACTCAAGAACAATTTGGCTTCAGACATGGGAACTGTACATGGCATGTTTCAATAGACCGCTTGCAGACGCGATCGATAATTGACGCACGAAGGTGCGCGACGCCATGTTGTGGGACAAAATGTGCATGGATAGATATACGCTTGTCCCACAACATGGCGTCGCGCGCCTTCGCGCGTCGATTATCGAACGCATCTGCAAGCGGTCTATTGATTGGACTCATTTCGAACGACTGCAATAGTTGAACTTTTGCATGCAGTCTTTCACAATTATTTTGAACGTGAAACTTATACAAATCTTTGGAAATATTTAGTTAAACGCGACTCTGGCATGCTGGTCTTTCTAGTTGTGTTATAGCATTGCCCAAAAAGTATTAACGTCTGTACAGAGCCAAAATGGCCCATCGGGCTGGCGTTTATTTCCGGTTTCAGTGGCATGAAATTACTGAGATTTCTATTCTCCCTGGATGGGATGCCAGTCCATCGCAGGTTACACCGCATCTTATGCTGGTACCCACTCATACTTTTGGGAAGGGAGAGGCAAGTGGGGGTAAAGTGGCTTGCCCAAGGACACAACATATGGCCAGCAGCTGGATGTGAACCCCTGACCCTTTCCCAAGCCCAAGGGGAAAAAAAGAGATAAACTTTGACCTCTGACCTTTTTTCCTGCTGCCGTGCAGGGCTTTCTTTTTGTTCTTGGGACTCTTGGCCTGTCCTTCCTTCAGAGCCCAGACTGTGATGGGACTGACCGGGGGGCCTGGTCGTAGACAGCTGATAGTCTTCAGCTTCATCTTGGTGAACACCGTCGTCAGCGAGTCCTTGGTCCGGGTCGGGCTGGTGGAGGAGCTGTTACGCTCTTTCCTGGTCAATGACTGGTGTGGGGAGGGGGGAGATCAGAGTAAACTTGGTGAACTTTAGGTTGGGGACAGAACAGTGCTCAAGGCAATCACAAGTTAAAGGGAATGTAAATCATTGGCTTTTTCTGTAATTTTCAGATATGAACTATTTGAGGGGTTAGTATAATAAATCAAATATTGTTACACCGACATGTTTGAAGTTTTGTGTTCCAAAAATGCTGGAAAAACCAAGAAAAACAAAAGCGTTCAAGTAGTCTGGTTCCCTGACTCCACTAAAGATGAAATGGATCAATTTATAGATGCCAGAAAAATGTAAGGTAAGGAAACCAGTCTAGCTGGCCTGCACCCGTTCATGAACATGTAACCAATAGCAAACAAAATTTGGACCCAAAAATTTGTAAATTTGGAGCAGTAGTTGAAAATAGTTAGGTTTTTTCAACAGTGGTCGGCCGACCACCGTTGGAAATTAATACAAAAATACCACTTTTCTTGAAAATGACTTCACACCTGGTGCCATAATTTTACAGGATGCTTTAGACTGTCATTTACCAACATCCTATTAAGGTATTTCGTAAAAACTAGGCAGTTTTGTTTTTCGATGTTTGCAAATGTTGTATATTCCCTTTAATGCCCAGTCAAATTATACTTCTTGTATTCAAGAGTTGTAATCAAAGTCCAAACAAGTCAATCACAAGTCTGCCTGTTTCTGGTCCCATGACAAGCTATTAAAATAAATATGACAAAGACACTTCATCATTGCCGGCCACTGCTATAGAGCCAAAGAGCAAGTTGTCTCCAACCTCATCTGCTGGAGATTGCCTTGCCCCAACAGAGGGCAGAGACCCCTCAACTGAGGCCAAGTTCTGGCAAGGACCATTAGTCGACTAGTGGTTGATTTGTGACATACCTTACGCCTGCGCAGTAATAGCAATGTGCGAACGTCTCTAGTCGAACGCTGGTGTCGCAAAATGTTGTCGCAAAACTTCTGGATCCTGGCTCCCTGCTAGCGTTGTGAATGTGCGCAGCAATTGGTTACCAGCGATGCAACCAGACCCAGCAGGTTGGTTCCAAATAGTCGACTAGCATAGTCAACCACCGTCGACTAAACAGAGTTCGGGCAAGCGTTAGTCGAACTATGGTTAACTACAGTCCTAGCGCGAACTTGGCCTCAGTTGACACTGTATGCAATGATGTGAGCCAGCACGTTGATGACATCACCAAGGCCATGGCGGACAAGAGAGTCTGGAAGAGTTTGGTTGCATCCATCTCGGCTGCGGCCGCCCAATGATGATGATGATGATGATGACTTCATCATTCCCTCCCCGCTACTTGTGACAAGTCTTATGAATTGATTCCCGACTTATTTCTGGTCGCCATTTACGAGTTAGCCACGCCCCTTAGACAACCCTATGGAATTTTTGTACGCTAAGTTTTGTGTGTCTCCGATGTTTCGCGTTTCGCGTCTATTCATATATCATGCTCTTGGACAATATTTCACAAGCTGCGTTGACGCGACTGTACCGCAACAGGTCAACTGACTTCGCTACATAACTGCAGCATACAAATACGCTAAGAGTTGTTGACCCCAACTCTTTTGTCTGAAGGACTCCTCAAGGAAAGAGAAAAAGACAAAACCCAAAATATTGCATGGAGGAACTGGACATTTTTGATACGAGTAGCTCAGTTGGTAGAGCTGAGTTACGGTGTTTCTGCAGTTTCCCTTTGTATTATTTATTTAATAACTTTCAACTGATCATTAATTCGATCAGATATTATACAAGCATTGAGTGGCTCAGAGTGGAATGGGAGTAATATTATCGAAAGAACAAATCTGGACTTTTTAGCCTTGTGAAATGAAACAGTCCAGATTTTACTGAGCGATAAAATTCCTCCCATTTCACAATTTAAAGCAACTCAATTTTTGTTTTATATAAGTGACATATAGATCCTTGTCATTTGATTTACAGTTCAAATGAACTTCTATTTCAATACAAAATTGGTGGGAAATGTATTTCTCTCTTCTAAACCACCCTTTCACGAAATATTTCAACCCACCTCTGTAGCTACTGGCTCTTGGGAACAATACGCACTATGCGAAACATGCAAAGCTCAACACGCACACCAGCATGCATTTGTACACAAATATCGCGCCATGGAACATGTGGAACAAGGATGATCCTAACTGTTGAATAGTAAATCCCATTCACCATGGGCAAATGGGACTTTTTGAGCCCCGGCGTGAATGGGAGCAGTAACGAATGTCACGTGATGTGAGTTTCACCAATCAAATGACAAGGATCTGCATGTCAGTTACATAAGCCTGACTATTGGCCAGTGCGTAAAAAATCCTTAAAAAATGCAGAAAGTCGGCAGACAGTTTTCGGACTTCTAAATTATCCCTTACGTTGCTCTTGGCCTGACTGGCTGCCATCGTGGGCGACTGAGGCAGCATGGCCGGTGACATGGGCGGGACCGGCGTGAGCGGAGTGCTTGGCGTCAACGGTGGCCGGTCCTTGTTCTGCATCTCGTCAATCGTGTCCAGCAGGTCCTCTCTATCCATCAGACTGCCGCAGACGATAGTCTGCCATTCAATGGACCCGCCGGTCAAGTCAAAGGCCACGTAGTTGGGGTTGGTGTCCGGCTGCCGACTAGTCTTGATGGCAGCGAGTGGAATTTTATACTGGACAAAATGGATATAGAAACAAGATTTGTTATTAAGCAGCAACGTTAATCAGTTTCACAGAGGTGCTAATATCTACAGGTTACCAGTCAAAAATAGCATGCAGTGCATATTACCCTTGACTGGTACTCAGCTGATGCGTGCTTAGCACATCAATTTGCCAAGCAGCGTTTTCTGCTAGAAGCTCCATAAAACTGGGCCATGTTCTAATTTGGCAACGGTCTGTTTTAAAGCAAAAACAAACTTGAGCGAAACAATCAAAAGAGTTGTCAGACTGCTTCACTTTACCTCTGACTAATGGAATATTCCACCTACCTGGAAAATGTAGCCATTCATGTGGGCGGTTGCGGACAGTACCACTAGGCAGGAGGGGAACAGAAGCAAGAAGCGTTCTTTCTTGATGCCGTCGACCATTATGGCGGCGTTGATGAATTTGATAATTGTCCCGTATGTATCAATGCCCTGAAAGAAAATCAAAAATAGAAACACATAAGAATGAATGGCTGTTGCGTTTTTGCAAGAAACCTTTCTGAATCCAGTATAAAACAACACTCTTTTGTACTAAGACTTTCCAGGGGCTTCAGATCTCAAGTGAAGTTATACCGATTAGGTTTTACCTTCCTTAATCCTCCAAAATTGTTTAAAAGCCAATGGAGGATTTTAGAAGGATTTTAAGGATTAGAGTGGATTCAAGTATTGCAATATGAAATTATGTTTTGATTCATGCAAAAAATAATAAAGCATTAAGTCTCTTGCCAGTCCACATTTGCTTTTTTATGTGGACGTCTTGGTACCAAACACTGTCTAGTCTAGTCACAGACTCCCATGTTTGAATTTGGTTCTTGGTTCCTGGTTCTTGGTTGGTTCTTCTCCTAAACACTCCACGTGGGAGTTTATACAGGAGGCCAGAAACACCGGGGCAAACCCCTTCTCTTAGCGATAAGTGTTTTACTGGGTTCTTTTACGTGCATTTATGCAACACACGGGACCTACGGCTTAACGTCCCATCCGAAGGACGAAGCAAGAATGGTAAAGTGCCTTGCTTAAGGGCACAAGTGTCCGCCGGCGGGCTCGAACCCACGTCACTGTTGCCTCTGAAACACCAGAACATGAGTCCGGTGCTCTTAACCACTAGGCCATGACATTACCAACTTGTTATCCGTGTGATCGATTGAATGGACGTTGGGCTCAACAGTTTCAATGTTAAAATAGTCATCAATTTTTCTATATTTTCAATACGTTGTAAATTGTAATGCTTTCTTTTCTTTCAAAATACCCATTTATTGCCTTGATGGGATGGGCCCAGTCAGGACACAAAATACAAACAACAGGACGTTACATATGTTGTAGATCCTATACATGGTTACCGGATGTGTTGTATTTTCAAAAATATCGCTGGTTTCTAAGGTCAACTTACACACTCTATTTCAGTACAAGGACAAGCTTTGGCTTTCTGCCAGCCTCTGTCATTCATCACGTTGGTTTTGTAAAGTCCCCTTAATTAAAGGTATAGCCCATCATATGTAATTTGTTCATTTTTTTCGTTTGAAGCAGCAAAAGTGCTCAAGATCTGAAGAAGGGGGCTGAATAACTAACCTGATGAAGTTTCAGCTCAGCTTCAGCTGTATATTTCGAGAAAAACAGCATTCTAGGATTTCGATTTCAAATCAAAAGTCGCTGAATCATGTTTTGAATTGGGCCTGAATTCAGTGTCCGATACACCTTCTTACTGAGCCGATTGCAGCTAAACGCGATGTCGCGCACTGATCCGACGAATTATAGCAACCGTGCGCGAGTGTGCGTCGTGCTAATGCTTGCGCGCGCTTTGCCAAATAACAAAACAAACTACTAATTTGAATTTCCTACGGTGCGTCTTAAGAAGCACCGTTGGAAAGGCCTTTCTTTTGTTGATTTTTTCAAAATGACAGCTTGCCAGAAAGAATAATTTCACAGGGAGTTTAGTCCCCTTACTATCGTTCAACCAAGTATGTTTTTCAACGATAATTACGCCAGTTACTTTTTGGATAGCTGCAAATGATGGACTCTGGCTTTAAAAAAATGTTCATTACTGTTATGATGATGAACGGAAATATATAAATCAAATGAAATCAAATAATCGTCCGGGCAACTACAGAAGATCAAACTGTCCAATTTCAAACGTAAAGTCATTTAGATATCCATTAAAATAAACCGGAAAAAGAGTAAATGGGGGAGGTCTAACAATACAGCAATCTATTATGGAAAGGTCAATTGTCCAAAATAGCGAAGGGGGGTTTTAACGAGTCACTGACTCACCTCCCCTTCCCAGCCTTGTATCGTGCCCGTCATGATCTCCAGCTCAGATTCCTTCAATTTCCTGACTCGTAAACAATGGTTCTGCCGGAAACAAAAAGGAAAAGGAAAAAAAATGATGACAATAGAACTTTGTCATCTCTGCACTGGTGACTAATTCCGCGGCGGTGGTGTAACTGGTACCAGTTGTGGCGGGAGAAATTTGTCATGTCGAAGGGGGTGGGGGGGGGGGGTAACGATGAATTTCTGGATTTAATCTGTCCGGCCGGTCATTAAACATTTAAGAAGAGGGACAGGTGGGACTGGTTCTCAACCTGATGGTCGGGGGAGGGGGGAGGGGGTGGTATAAATAAATATACATGTATTTCTGTAATTTTTTGTTCGGTCTTGAGAATTTAAAAGAAGGAGGGTGGAGCTGGTTCTCAACTTTATGGTTGCCTGGCATAGCGACTTGCTAAGTAAATTTTTCTGCTTAACAATTCTGTGATACATGTATTATCGGAACTGGCCTTCCGTCACTGCTAATTTCATGTTGTTGTTAAGCAATTATAGTTTGCTAAGCAGGGGAAATATATGCTAAGCGAAAACAGGTTACCAACCGAAACATCATGGGTTATGTATTGCTTGTAACTGGTTCTCAGCATTTTTTTGCTTAGTGCGTAAATCTGCTAACCAGTATTTTGACAATAGAACCAAGGCGTGGGAGTTTGGAAGATTTGGGATGGATAGGCCGTTGTTGGAACTAATCAATTATTTAATTTCTAATCAATGATCAATATCACTTACTTTGATATCTCTGTACACCGACACACTGGTCTGAATTTCGATTCTGTCCGAATGTGAACTCTGTAAAATGAAAACAAACAATAATATTCATACAAGGTGAAACCCCTAACTCATGTTAATGACGTCTCCCGCCTCACTGTCAGAAACGATCAGTTTCATTTCAATCACTCGCTCAGAATGACCTCCTGTGACCCGACAAACCTGTCTTACATTAAACTAACTCGGTTAACGGCCTGTCAAATTCAATAAGCAGTTAGCGAGATTATAGGATCGCGTCATTGTGTAGTACACAATGACCTTGATTGACCCGATCGCAACTCAACAAGGTAACACACCTGCGTTCATTTCACTGCATCCTGGGCATGGGAGCAATCTGTGCACAAACCTATGGGGCACTGAACCAGTCAAATTTTTCGGGTTTTTTTCTTCCTCATTATATTTATCCAGAATTTAGTGATGCTCTTTTTACATATTAGTGCGTCGATGTTTTTATATACAGTTATTAGTACCATCAAATTTTTGTTATAGCTGATAAGAATTGAGCAATTTGGTAGCCAAAATACAACAAAAACATCACTGATTACTGTAAGGTTGGGCATGTGTGTTTTTGACACCTGAGGGTGCATGAAAACTTGGTTCACCTCAGATATCGTGTAAAAAAAAATGTCCACGTCATGACTGCCATAATTATAACATGGCTTGTTCCAATCACTTGGCTACACCCAAGAACAACAAGTGTACCTATGGAAGCCACTGGCTAGCAGCAGTAGCCACTTTCCATAGACTTGTGTGTTATTTCTAGCCGTAGCCAAGTAATTCGGGCATGGCCTTACAAGAGAAACTTTGCGAAACATCGGCTTCATCTCAAGGTTTGACTTCTGAATCCCAAACTGAAGTTGAAGCCTAGGTTTCGAAAAATTCCTGAATGGTTTCACCAATGATCACTTACTAATATATGTCTCTCCAGTTCTTGGAAGGAGGAGATGAAGTTGTCTAACCTTCGGAAGGGGTTGCTCAGGCCGACCGTTAACGTCATCATGCCGGGGCTGGCTGCTCCTTTACTCTCCATAAACTTGCCAAGTTCTTCGCTGTAAAGTGGGAAAAGAGAGGAGAGGGGAGAAATATGAGTCAATAATAATATGCTACACAGAATTAGTGGATCTCTGACATGTCTGTACTGATTTGCTGATTTCGTTGGAATTTCAGTAAACTATCCAGCTTAGGAACACCACATCCTTCTGTCCATTACAGCCTTTTGATTTAGACGTTACCTGTAAACTTGCGATACCGGTACATGGACAGCCATAGGATAAATTCAATTTCGGTAAGGAGACCAGCCTAACCCTAACCCCCCAGGCCCTTTAGTTAGGAACCATCCTCAGTCCTGCAAAATCCTCCAATTGCCACCATGTAAAATTTGATTCAGCCTCAGTCCTCTAAAATCATCAGTTATTTCTTGAATTTGTTAAGTGAAGGGGTGACCATTGCCTCAATCCTTCAAAATCCTCCAACAGTCACTGTTAATGGGTTGAGGCAGTGCCGGTGACATTCAGAAGCAGTTTGGATGACATCGAGCATAATGCAGGGCTCAATTATGCATGACTGATAATATATGCTGGGTACAGCCTACAAACTCAACTGACACTTATTTGTCTTTCAGACTCAATTCTCCAAAATCCTCAAAAACAGGCAGATTTTGGAGGATTGAGGAGGGTTACGGTTAAGGACACAAACACCAAGATTTGTGACGTCCCTGTGTTCGTGTTATACATGGACAGCCATGGGATAGATTCAATGTCGGTAAAGTGTCCAGCTGAAGGACACAGATGTGCATGTTACCTGTGGTCTTGTAATACATGGACAGCCATGGGATAGATTCAATGTCGGTAAAGTGTCCAGCTGAAGGACACAGATGTGCATGTTACCTGTGGTCTTGTAATACATGGACAGCCTTAGGATAGATTCAATGTCGGTAAAGTGTCCAGCTAAAGGACACAGATGTGCATGTTACCTGTGGTCTTGTAATACATGCACAACCTTAGGATAGATTTAATGTCGGTAAAGTATCCAGCTGAAGGACACAGATGTGCATGTTACCTGTGGTCTTGTAATACATGGACAGCCTTAGGATAGATTCAATGTCGGTAAAGTGTCCAGCTGAAGGACACAGATGTGCATGTTACCTGTGGTCTTGTAATACATGGACAGCCTTAGGATAGATTCAATGTCGGTAAAGTGTCCAGCTAAAGGACACAGATGTGCATGTTACCGGTACCTGTGATCTTGTAATACATGCACAGCCTTAGGATAGATTTAATGTCGGTAAAGTATCCAGCTGAAGGACACAGATGTGCATGTTACCTGTGGTCTTGTAATACATGGACAGCCTTAGGATAGATTCAATGTCGGTAAAGTATCCAGCTGAAGGACACAGATGTGCATGTTACCTGTGGTCTTGTAATACATGGACAGCCTTAGGATAGATTCAATGTCGGTAAAGTGCATGTTACCTGTGGTCTTGTAATACATGGACAGCCTTAGGACAGATTCAATGTCGGTAAAGTGTCCAGCTAAAGGACACAGATGTGCATGTTACCTGTGGTCTTGTAATACCGGTACATGGACATCCTTAGGATAGATTCAATGTCGGTAAAGAGTCCAGCTGAAGGACACAGATGTGCATGTTACCTGTGGTCTTGTAATACATGGACAGCCATGGGATAGATTCAATGTCGGTAAAGTGTCCAGCTGAAGGACACAGATTTGAATGTTACCTGTGGTCTTGTAATACATGGACAGCCATGGGATAGATTCAATGTCGGTAAAGTGTCCAGCTGAAGGACACAGATGTGCATGTTACCTGTGGTCTTGTAATACATGGACAGCCTTAGGATAGATTCAATGTCGGTAAAGTGTCCAGCTGAAGGACACAGATGTGCATGTTACCTGTGGTCTTGTAATACATGGACAGCCATGGGATAGATTCAATGTCGGTAAAGAGTCCAGCTGAAGGACACAGATGTGCATGTTACCTGTGGTCTTGTAATACATGGACAGCCTTGGGATGGTTGGCACAGTAGCTTGAGTAGAGGGATTTGTACTGTGTCGACGCTCTCATGAAACAGGCTCCAACTCTCTTTTGCCGACTTTCCAGCCTAACGGAAAAAAGAACAAGAAAATAAATAAATAAATAAGCAGATATAATGTGCATGTAAACAGCACAAGTGTCAGCAAGGTTGGTACTATCACAAATACAAAATGTATACCATGAATATTTTTCATCTCAAATGACTGTGAAACTGAAATGTCATTTCAACTTCAAATTAATTTAAATTACACCAATATTTCCTCGTTTTACATGATGTAATCGCATCGGTTTTCCTACCTACCCTATTTTGACAGCCCCTACCCTTATTTGAAAAAAAAAATGATGGAAAAACCCCAAAACTCGTCAAAAAGTGCCTTTTACCCTTGACTACACGCAGACACCTCCATACGATCGTACACGAAACAAAATTGCCAAAACAAAATTCCCTACCTACGTACCCTATTTTCAAGTGCCATGAAATCGGAAGCAGAAGTATTTTTTTTGGTGGGGGGGGGGGGCCTAATTACATAATCTGCTTAGATTCATAAAACTTATGCTGTTCTTCTTGCGGTTACATTTTTAGTTTCACAATGTACGTACATACAACTATGAAATATTACAACATAAACACTTATCCTTAAAATCATATTTAAATTACCACAATAAAATATGTTAATAATTCATAAATTTTTTATCCTTATCTACCCCTAATAAGACAAAGTGTAACACCTGGTTTTTGTAGTGATTTGAAAAAAATCTTTTTGAATGTCAATTCCACTTACATGTACATGTACCATTGCTTTACATAGCCTCAAATGGTTAGAGCACAAAGTTTGATGCCACAAGCTTCCACGAAAAAAAAAAAATTAAAATATAAATTAAACTGGCCTGTCCCTTTAATATCCTTATTGCAATATGGCCCACAGGTATTCAAATTTGACTGGAAATGAATAAAAATCTGATAAAGAGGAAAATAGGGAGAAAAAAAAATTGGCCGGGTAAAAGGGGAACAGGAAATGGACAATGTGGAGGGGTGAGTGAGCGTAGACCAACCATGCAGGGACCATGGAGGAAATAAGGGTGCTTGGATGTGTTTCCTGAACATGTGTTGGGCAGATAAACGGGCATTCAAGGGCTAGCCGGTGACGTGTGGGGACTGTAAGCAGACTTAAGGATTTCAAAGGCTGCTGTGGGAATGCTAATCCCGTAACCATTTAAGATTATCATGGCCACAGTGCTTTTTTTGCTATTCAAATCAACGTAACCAATGCGAGGCTTGAAGGAAAATTCGTCTGGTTCCTTTTTTTTGCACAAAAACATTATCATTCGGTACTGTTATTGGATACAGGAAACATGACTGAAATGGTGGCAGCATGATAAAGATCTGTTGTGGACAATAAGCCATTCTCTTGGATGAAACTAGACGCAATAACTGCTCCGGCAAAAGTAATATAAAATTGATCAAAAGTTACACAAATTCATGACATCACAGCAAGTTTTCACTCAGCGAATTCGTAAAAGTCGAACGCGTGTCAACTCCGGGGAAATTTGCAGCGAAAGTTTCCTGATGCCACATTTGCCTCACACTGGCATTCTCGTGATAATAAATCGGCGTCAACTTTTCAGCCGTCACAGAATGTGCACTGAGGGAAGGGAAAACTCATTTGGACACTTTAGTGAAAAGAAAATATTTAAGGATCATTTTGTAGGAGCAAGTACATGTAACAACAGTAAATCACTCGGGAAAATACATGTGTAAGATTCATTTGAAACTGGAAACATTTGGCCTTGTAAAATGACGTTTTAGGCGAAGTAAAAAAAAAAACATGTTTAGCGTCCCCGCCCGCTTCCTTTTTTGAGGCTGCCTCCTTTTTTTTTTTTTTTTTTTTTTTTTAGAGACAAAAATTGATAAATTTTAACGATCTCTGACGAAAGAAATCGTATTTTTAGACTTTTATACCGTGTATAAAGCTGTGGAAATAGTCAATTAGCACGTGCGTCTGCACGAGAGTCTATCATACATTCACCCCGTGTGAAATAGTAACTGGTTCTCTACGTCTCAGAACTCAGGAATAGCAAATAGAAAAGTGTTGAAAGACAAGGAGAACACGGAAACCAGCGTACGTGTAAACGTATTACCATTTTTACAGTCGCTTGAAAATTTATAGTACATCCGCGTGCAGTTGTTCTGCGCATAGTTACATCATTTTGGTCTCATTTTCTGTTGCATCTTGCCCATAAGAAGCCAATATGTCATTTCCTGAGTCCAAGTGGCGGCCATTTTGAAAAAAGCTGGTAACCATCTTGAAAAATAGCCCGGCCGCGTTGTCTTGAAAAATGTGTCGGACGGCCATTTTGAAAAAAAAAAAGAAAAAAAAAAGGGTCTCCTCCTTCCTTTTTGTCAAAGAGGCAGGACGCTAAACATGTTTTTTTTTTATTTTGCCTTATATCAAATCAATTGAAATCCTTGTACCAGTACCTGTACATGTATGTGTAAATATGCTCCAAATGTCAACTGTGTACCTCACAATGACATTGTAAGACCTATTTCATACATGTACATGTATATTAAATATTTTCAAACTTCTCAGAAATGTGCACATTCATTGTACATCATGCCAAATACATTGAACATGCACATGTGGGCGGGCCGTCACCGTGTTCTGGGGATGTTTTTTATTGTTAGGCAAATTTGGACCGAGTTATGGGGACTTTCTGCTGTCCCCACAGCGTCTTTGGTCCTCATAGTTTCATGGGACAACTTAAAGGGAATATACAACATTTGCAAACATCGAAAAATAAAACTACCAAGTTTTTATGAAATACCTTACTAGGATGTTGGTAAATGTCAGTCTAAAGCATCCTGTAAAATTATGGCACCAGGTGTGAAGTCATTTTCAAGAAAATGGTATTTTTGTGTACATTTCCAATGGTGGTCGGCCGACCACCGTTGGAAAAACCGAACTATTTTTCAACTACTGCTCCAAATTTACAAAAAATTTTCAGTCCAAATTTTGTTTGCTATTGGTTATATGTTCATGAACGGGTGCAGGCCAGCTACACTGGTTCCCTGACCTTACAATTTTCCGACATCTATAATTGATCCATTTTATCTTTAGTGGAGTCAGGGAACAAGACTACATAAACAGTTGTGTTTTTCTTGGTTTTTCAAGCATTTTCGAACACAAAACTTCAAACATGTCAGTTAAACAATATTTGATCTATTATACCGGTACCATACTAACCCCTCACATAGTTCATTTCTGAAAATTACAGCAAAAGCCAATGATGTACATTCCCTTTAACTCATGTGTAGTCCCCACAACAAGGCAACAAGTATGCATGCACTCATGTACTGTACACATGGTACATGTGTAAGTAAATTATCTAAATCATTTAAGCATAGAGCAAGCCACCACTTTCAGGTTTGGGTATTGTGTGGTCTCTGACTAACTGGTTTTTTTCACAGAACATACAGTAAACAAACAAGCACTACGGTATAAACAAGAGCACCAATGTGGTAACCGGACTGCCCAATGAGGTGTAACATGTAAACAACAAGTTAAGGATGTGGTGACCAGTCTTTGGTGACTAACTGCCAACAACAAAACTGCTTTTATCACAGAGTTCATTGAACTGTGATGGGTACATGTAGCGGTACACTGAACATTTTAGTTTAAGTATTTTTCTGACAGAAAGCCTAAAGGCAAAACACAAAAAAACTTTACCTTTTTTCAAAAGTCAATTCCTGTGTAAGCAATTTTGTGGATTTTTTCCAAGCACCGATATTTGTTCAGATTAGAGAAATTGGCTAAACACAAATACATGTATACACTTACATGTATATTATGTAACGAAAGACCATTGCATGTATTTGTCACATATATGCAAGCTTCTTGACTGAATTTTGAACTAAGTACGCAGATTTATAGGAGAAAAATATTTTCAGCTCAAGGTATTACTCTAAAGCAATTGCTACATACATGTAAACTGAGATTTCAGTATTTAGTTTTGTCCTTCACCAATATTTTTTTAAATTATGCATATATATGAATGTAACAAAAAAATATGAAATTCCAAGCTTTACAAGACTTAATACAGTGTTTAAAATGTTCTAATGAAGAGAAAATCAAAGAACTCAGCTGATTTAAGGAAAAATTGCATACATTTGTATACGCACTTGTTTTTATATGCATGGTCAAGCTGGTTTAATGTTTATGTAGGACTCGAACCCATGACCTCTTGCTCGCTAGAGCAGACAACTTGAGCTTAAACCACTCATGCAATGCGCCTGCCATGGTAGACTGGCCGGCAATACCAAACATCAAAATTTACACCACCCCAACCTAAATTCCCAAACTTGAGACTTTGTTTTCTGCAATTTTAGCAAAATAATACTGAGGTTATCCCTTAAAATTCTACCGTTTTTTTTCTCTGAATTGGGAAACAGAGTGGAAGGAAAAGGGTTATGAGAGGATTCCATTTAGAAGCTCTCAGAAGTTTGATAACGGCGGAAACGGCTTGTCGCTGGGGAAGAAATTAGAGTTTGGGTCTGGAATTACGCCATGACCTTCAGGATGCACAGAGGAACATGTGTGGAATTACGCCAATGTACATGTACATGTACATGCACACCACAATGCAGGAGACGGTGATCAGACTGGTTCCGCCGTCCAGTGTATAAGATATTACTCATAGGTCTGGCACCTCGCCAATGTCCCAGACGCCATACTGGGTGTTCGATACATGTGGGTGGAACCACAAAGTCAAGGTATTACAATGTACATGTACATTATGGTAGGGTACATGCGTACTGTACATGTACATTTTCTGCATGTTCTGTGACGACGCTTTTTCTTGGAATATGCTACTGGTACATGTACCGGGTAGTAAAATGACTTTATACTTTTACAGGTATTTCTATTTCCTTTAGTTTGTGTGGTCTAGTATTCACGTTCAGTTAGGAAAAAAGCAAATGACGATTTACTTGACCAGCAAAATTTACTTGACCAACTAGCTATTATATCATTGAAACAAAATACAATTATGAAAAAGTATTGCATTAAGATAAAATTTAGGTTCAGGAAAGACATTCACTGGAATGGTATGTGAACCGTTGACTTTGTGTTTGAAATTAGTTACTTTTGACTTTTACGAAGTGCTATAATTTGATCTCTGAAGTGACAGAAGAGATGAAACAATTATAGACATCCAAATAAACAGACTGCATGCCAATGTCTTAATTGAAAATGTACAACTGTGCTTATTTTCAAAAATCAGAAATTCAAAACTAATTAGTTTGGACTCACTTGGCGGTTTCTTCTAGCGACGCCAGCAGCGATTGCTGGAATGTTAGCAGCTCCTCGATGTTTCCGCAGAGCAGGGTAAAATCGCTCGCTGACAAGCTGACAGGGCAACAAATAAACAAACAGAAACATTTCAGTTTTAAAAAAAGCAGGTACAAGAGGTCAGGAAGAAGTTAAGTTTAAAATGGTTGATCGCTTCCTTAAAGGATGAACAGTGGTGGAATGCCGGTCCCAAATTTGGAAGTGGAGTTGTTTTGTCGACTCTAAGCTCGAAAATCCACTGGTGGTTTTGGATGATTTGTGCAGAATTGAGGAAAGTCAAGTCAAGTCACTATAAATAGTGATTTGTTCAAGTAATAATTACATGTACTGTACTTGAAACTTGAATGTGCAAATTTGGTTCTTGCAAATTAAAAAAAGCTGTTGTTACTCCTTAGCAGATGAATTAAAAGTCCACGCCCTGCAACCTCAAAAGGTCACTAAAGTAAATATCTCAACTACCTACACGAAGCCACAAAAACTGCATTTTTCCTCCATTTCAAAAAGAAAAGGAAAGCCACAACCCCCTTTTCACATTTTGCCACGATGAATATCAATCAACGTTTACACCTGAGCCAACAAAGCATTGTTTGATGACTAAATAACTAACCTTACTGAGAAAAGATTACAAATCCAAGGAACAAAGAAACGGTGATGAGACAAATGAAAACAGAAGCCAAAGAATAATGTAAGTTTACCTTCAGTTTCTCAAAGCCCCACTTAAATCAATATGGGATTTTTGTGCCCCGGGTTCTCAACTTGTGATTTCTGTCTCACAGTTCGATAACACTGTTTCCTCCTGAAAGATTTGCACTTTTTCTCCCTCTTAAGACAACATCAAATTTTTCTTCAAAACACAAGGTGACACTGGCAAGACTAAAGATGTTTATTTGTTCATTCTATCGATTTCTGGCTTTTGACCCTGAAAAGATGAATCTCTTGTTTTTGCTCAACCCCTAAAAGCTACAAACGGTATGATCTGAGGTTCAGGGGTCAAATATACAAATTGAGAGGGAAAAAGGGTTTATAAAATTACTATTCTCAGAGAAGGATAGAGTGTTATGACAAAAAAATCCAGGTATGCCATGGATGGCTGACGTTTAGGCCACGTTAATTGATCCATGACATGGAACTATAACAAATAACTTCAAAAAATGAAGGCAAGGCCACAAAGACTGCAATCCAATTAAATCAGAATTTGAAAGTTCAGTACCACAATAAAAGAACCTTTAAAAGCGTGATTGACTTACATATTGGCTGATTCTAGGGGCCTTAAATAAGTTGTTAATAACGACCTCAATTCTTGCTCATGCTTTCTCTCCGACTCCAGCAGCGCTTGTACAACCTGTCAAAACAAACCGGAAAGTTTCTGACAATTAATATGGAATTAAGAAAGCATCAGTATCATCTGATTTCTTGATGTGTTCATTTTCATTTTCAGTCTATTAAAGGGAAAATACAACATTTGCAAACATCAAAAAATAAAACTACCAAATCATTTTGAAATACCTTGCTGGACTGTTAGTGAATGACAGTGTAAAGCATCCTGTAAAATCATGGCACCTGGTATACTGTCATTTTCAAGAAAAGTGGTATTTTTGTATCAATTTCCAACGCTGATCGGCCGATCAGCGTTGAAAACAACTGGCTTTTTTTCAAATACTGGCCCCAATTGACCACCGCACTTGTTGGCAATCGATTACACACCTATGAACGGGTACAATCCAGCTAGACTGGTTCCCTGACCTTACAATTCCCCAATGTATGTAAACTGCTCTGTTTCTTCTTATATGGAGTCAGGGAACCAGACTACAGGAAAATGATCGTTTTTTCTTGGTTTTTATAGCATTTTTGAACCCAAAACCTCAAAAAAGTCAGCGTAACTATAATTTGCTCTATATATCTAACCCCCCAGTTCCATCCATTTCTGAAAATTACAGCAAAAGCAAATGATGTATATTCCCTTTAAGTAACAATTTAAAAGTAATTGCCACAAATTACACTTGAATTTAATCACAGCTTAAATTTTTTTGTTCAATTTAAAGAGAAAACATGACTTTACTGAAGCCTACTTGCACTTGGAGTCAATTTCATTTTAGTCTTTTCCTTGAGTTTTTTTTTGAGAGTTTAAGGATTAAAAATCCTACTTCTTGACAATGTTACGAGGATTTCAAGTCTGTTTTGCATCCATACATACCTGCTCATAGTACTTCAGTTTTTCTTTCTCTTCCAATGTTTCTTCATTAGTCTTGGGTGTGCCATCTAAAAAAAAAAAAAAGAGCATGAAAATTGCTTTAAATATTTTTCTCAAAACACTTGCAAACAAAATATTAATATTATTTTTAATTGGTACTTACACATCAGTATTCAAAGAACATTTAAACTCTGTATTCTGTCATTTTTTGCCATGAAATTTGAACAAATGAAATCATACCACTTGTACATGTACACATTTACAGTACATGTACATGTACAATGTACTTTGCATACATGTATATAGTGTACATGTACCGTAAGTACATGTACATGTATGTAAGTGTACACATACATGTAGGTACATGAACGCAAGATTATTATTCAACATATTTTAAAAAGTCACAATGATATAAAGAGATGTTGGCACTCACAAGTTTAACCAAAACGTATACATGTATGAGTGCTTAAAATTACAACACCAACTTGTACAGTATCATTTGTTCCCCTAGGGCATAAAAATGCTATTGACAACACCATATACTAGTACTAGACAACAGTTGTAAACTTAACTGGTAGCCATTTGCCTGTTGGATAATTATTGTCAAATTCTTTGAAAATGTATTTTTTTGGGGGGGGGGGGGCTATTTTAGAGGGTTTGAACTGTCCCAACAGTAAATTCCAAGGAGATGGCACAAAGAAATTATGAAAACACTCAAAAACCAGACCAACCAAATCCTAATTAGATCTGCTATGTCAACACAGCAGCTTGTACACATTCTGTGCTAACACTGCTAATCACGCTTTAATAAATTGTAGTTTCCTTTGTAACAAAGCACCCGGCATAGAAACTGAAACTCACAATCAAAAAAGTAAGAAGTCTTCTTTCCTTGCCCCAGGTCGAGGGGGCTGGTGGTGCAAGAACACAGGCAACACTTCATTGCGGTGGTACCCCTGGGTGACTCACAATGTAGGAGAATCCTCATGGGTGACCCGAGGGGGTAACGGAGGGGTGAGTTGACCCAATGTTTCGGTGTGCGACAGGGAAGATAACAAGAGCCAAAGATTGGGTACAATGTATCCAAGGAGGACAACTAGGCTCTCAAGAGATGAAGCTTGTCAAAGCACTCGTGGTGTTAATCCATGTTCGTGTTTGTGCAACAACTTTAACGGTGTGTGTGTGCATGGATGTATCTGTGGTCCATCTGAGAGGCATACATTGTAACTAACATGACACGGGTCTCTGCTCAAAAAATTACAAAATAATCTTGAGGTGTTACATTTATTTGGATTCTCTTAATATTATCCATGGCGAACAAAAAAGCTGAACTGAGGCCTACATGTTTTTGCACATGTAAACATGACAAATCCTGCGTATATTGGAGACATGGGGATAACACAAGACTTTCATGACAATCTTTTTCAGTTGCCCCACGAAAGAAATTTTTTGAAGTTGGCAAGTAGCAAGTAGAGCCGTGTTCACATTGGACTTTTTTGGGCAAAACTATGGAGGAAACTAATGGAGACAGTCGTCAACTTTACAGAGACTTGTCAACTTATCCAAAAAGTCCAGTGCGGACAGCCAGTAAACCTCCTAAATTGTCCAGTGTCGACTGTAAGTTTTTACGTCCAACAGATCCGATTCTTGTAAATCTGATTCGTGTTAAAATCATCCAGCGAGCAACACCTTCGGCGAGCTCCACACATAATTTTTCCGTGTCTTGACACAATGGGTGAGGAAACGGACCCAATCCTCAACACTTTTCCACTTGCCACGTTTCTCTCAGCTCAAAGATTGATGCCGCACTTTCAACTGGGGAAAGCAGATTTTCCAAGTAAGCATGGCAGCTGAACGAAAAATCACTTCTGACGAAAAAAAATTGTTATTAGTGTCAATCAGTGTCGGCACGATACACACTCATAGAGGGCAATGTTGAAAACAGATTCAATGCTGGTGTGGCTAACTTGTTCAGGAACTACCCGAGTTGAAGGTATCGGTATGTGAATATCTTCTCAGCCATTTGTCAGCTTGGAGCAACTCTGCAAAATAGTTGCAGACTCCCACCGCAACTACCACCAACACTGCTGTGAAAGTACCAAAACAATCGTCTGCCTGCCGACACGCACACATGCACACGTGTTCATCTGTACAGGCCTCCAACAGAAAACAGCAGGGCTGGGGATTAAATAACAAAGCTGTACCAATTGAATTCCTCTACCAGGTTTTTTTTTTTATCAGAACTGAAGCCCAAGGTGAGGGCAAGCAAGCGCAACGCAAAGCTCCTCCTTTCAATGCTGGCAAAACAAACCAGTCCAGTGATTTTGACTTTACATAGGGGTACATTTACATGTACACCCCTCTCTCAACAATATCACCGGTCATGTGTATGTGCAACGACGCTGGAATTCTGTTTTCTAGACCACCGAGTTCAAACAGAAAAACACCAGATCTGGAGTCATTCATGACAAACGCACTGCGACCACCAGCTTCACCGTTACCGCCACTGACAAAGTTGATATAGTCAAAATACCAGGGTTAGTAGTAAGCAGTCATGCAGGATGGAGGGCAGACAGGCAGATACACGGCGGCGTACAACAACAGTCAACACAGGTGATGATGTCAGGGTGAAAACATGGGGGTACCCTGACCTAAACACAACAGGTCATGTCACGTTGACCTCTGTGAAAGTTCGCCTGGGACATTCACGAATATTCATGACTTCTGGTTTACCACATATCAAAAACTGATACAATGAATAGTGGCATGTTATCTGTAAAAAAAAAGGTTGTGACATTTGACAGTTGATCCCCATAACTTGGGGACTACTCATTGGGTAATTACAGTTTTTCTATTGTAATAACCGAAGTGGTGTGGATTACAAGTTGGGGATCAGGCCAAAAAAAAAAAAAAATAGTTCTGCTTCCGGTTTCCCTACCTACCCTATTCTGACAGCCCCTACTTAATTTGTTTACGGGAAAAAATGGGGAAAAAACACACCAAACCATCAATTTATACCTTTTACCCGTGACTACACGCAGGCGCCTCCATATGATTGTACACACACAAAAATGGCCCCCCCCCCAAAAAAAAATTCCCTACCTACCTACCCTATTTTCGAATGCCATGTAATCGGAAGCAGAACTTTTTTCTTTTGGCCTTACAAGTTGAGGAATACCGTTGAAAATTGGCATGATGTCGACATGATCACATGTTGTCAATCAAAGATTATTAAAATCTCCTGTGACAAAGGCATTCCTTTACCATTGTTCATTGTTCAGATTTATTTCTTATTTGATTTGTAATTGACTTGAATTTTTCTCTTGCAAATGTTCATGCAAAAGTGTCAGAAGTAAAATAAATTTGACACTAATTTTTGTTTCATAAGATGATATTTGGCGTCGGAGTGATGTTCAAATTCGTTTTTTTATACGTCGGTGAAGGGCAAAACCTAATTTAATTTGTTTTTAGATGGCATTTTTTTCAAAAGAGCTTGCAGCTCTTTCTCACGATTCTGCAGCCCTGTCAAACCAATCATCTGGAGAAATCTGACAGTATTTTAGGAAACTCGACATCACAATTTGATGTGAGACTTCCCCGGTTTCCAAGAAAAACAAAATGTCAGTTTCCTTGTACAAAAAGGAACACCACAGTCAAACTCAGTCAGTCTTAAAGTACATCAGGCCGCTTCTGAACTGAATCAGAACTCACAAGTTTGAGGCTCACTAGCTCAAGGTTAAACCCAACTCCCTTTCAAATCATTAAAAAAAAACACAAAAAAACGCTGGACACTTTGACATTTACAAATTGTAATGTGCAACCTTCATCTATAAAAAGATTTCTTGATTTGGAGTAAAGTACACAACACATGTACGGTACACTAAAGTAGGATTTCAGTTTGCCACAGTGCACTGGGTTAGAATCCCACCCAGGGCAAAATGTGGACAAGGTTTTCAACATTTGCTTGATATCATGTGTTTGACGTGTAATGCCAGGCTGAATCTTCATCCCGCCTCTAAAAACTAAACAATTTTTTAGCGTCTTATCTTCCGGCTTCCGAGCTACAGTGCTATTAAGTTAGAGGTGTGAATTTACGGGTAGTACGGGGAGGACCAGTTACCCTACTGAAGTAAAACATGGGTATCCGGGAACCCGTAAAAGACAGTCTCATCAAAACTGAAGATGACAACAAAACGCAACCTGGTAAATTCCCTCTATTGTCAGGAACTCTAGTCCTTAAAGGGAATATACATCATTGGCTTTTGCTGTAATTTTCAGAAATGAACTATTTGAGGGGTTAGTATAATAGATCAAATATTGTTTATATGACATGTTTAAAGTTTTGTGTTCGAAAAAGCTGGAAAAACCAAGAAAAACAGTACTGTTCAAGTAGTCTGGTTCCCTGACTCCACTAAATATAAAATGGATCAATTTACAGATGCCGGAAAATTGTAAGGTAAGGGTACCAGTCTAGCTGGCCTGCACCCGTTCATGAACATGTAACCAATAGCAAACAAAATTTGGACTGAATTAATGGTAAATTTGGAGCAGTAGTTGAAAAATAGTTAGGTTTTTTCCAATGGTGGTCGGCCGACCACCGCTGGAATTTTTTACAGAAATACCATTTTCTTGAAAATGACGTCACACCAGGTTTCATAATTTTACAGGATGTTTTAGACTGTTATTTACCAACATCCTATTAAGGTATTTCGTAAAAACTTGGAAGTTTTATTTTTCGATGTTTGCAAATGTTGTATATTCCCTTTAACAAAACTTAACAAACTGGTGTGGAATATTGGCAATGTCTAAAGGGTTTTATAGCTTAACGCTAGCATCATCTGTAAAAAAAAATATAAAAAAATAAATGTCAAATTTTGTTTTGGTCTTCCATGTAGCCTGGTATTCATTGTGAAAAATCCGCACCTTTCATTGTCTGAGAAGTTCTTAAATAATTTGTTAGGTTAGTTACGGGTACCCGGTCCCATAATCTGGAACTAGTTCCATGGGCGTCTCGAGGCCCCCCCCCCCCCCCCTAGAAAAGCAAGAAAAAAAAGAAGAAAAAAAGAAAAAGAAAGAAAAGAAAAAGAGGCGCGAAGTCATAGTGGTGTAAATTTAATGAGTTGGGGGGATGGCAAAATGTCCCTGCCCCCCTCTAAAACCGAGAAATCAAGAATACATGTATGTTGAGAAATACAGGAATTTTTTGGGAAAATATGTTTTGCCCCCCTCTAGAAAAAATCCTGGTGACGCCCATGACTGGTTCTGGATACCAGCAGTCGGGTACTCGGGTACCCAGTTCTGATGCACACCCCTAGTACTAGTACTAGAATGAGGAACACATCGGTTCATAATCAGTAAGAATTAAAACTAGTACCAGGTACTTAGTGGTTTTGCAAGCGACAATCTGGTGATTCATGAAGGTTGATGACAATGATACAATGACAGACACTTTCTGAGGCACTGGGATGAACTCTAGTGGGATCGTGGTACAGACAGTTGGACACATCGCATATCAAGACAAGAATTCACTGTCGTGATTTCCAATGACAAGAGCTGTTCACAAGTATTTGAAGACATATTGAACACCTTACGTGATGAGGTTTTAAGATGACAGACACTTTCTGAGGCACTGGGATGAACTCTAGTGGGATCGTGGTACAGACAGTTGGACACATCACTGTCGTGATTTTCAATGACAAGAGCTGTTCACAAGTTGTATTTGAAGATATATTGAACACCTTACGTGATGTGGTTTAAGATGACTTCTATTAGAGCAAAGTGGAATATCATTGTATAATTCTGTGATATAAGAACCGGGTCAAAGGCCACGTATATGTTGTCCATGGGAGTATTTTTAGACCTCTCTCTCAAACGGTGATTCACAGGGTGTCAAAGGAAAGTCCAGTTTATCCACTCATCATCGAGAAATGTGAACAGGATTCTCACAATGATCCTTCAGTCATCTTCACGGTTTTTGGTTGTAAACCTACAAGTAAGAGCAATCACTGTATGGGACCATGGAGCCGTGTTCCTAGCTCCATGATGGGACACAACAAAGAAAAGTTTCATCTGGGTATGGTATACAAAAGAGACGGACATGTGATTACAGTGTGCTGTACTATGGTTTGTGTGCAGTAAGCATTCAGTGAACAAATCCGATCAACAGAGGGCTCCCTTCTTAGAACGTGGCACTGGCAGACAAAGTTACATGTACACGTACCGGTACGTGTACTGTACATTTGCTAGTACATCTACATGTAATACTACAAACTGCATGACATTATGCAAACATGCATATATGTATACATACATGTACTGTGGGCGCACCTGCAAAGTACATGTACATGTACATGTATACGTACATCAAACTGCATACTCATCCATGAGCCTATACATGTACATGTACATGTATGTGACAGAGTGACATGTACTCATACCGGGTACGATTGTAGGCTTTGTGGTTTTATGACAAATAATGCATAGTCACCACAAACGGACATGGTTCGATATGACATGCATTCATTTACATTTTCGTGCACAGTTCAAAATTACATACATGTACACGTACATGTAGTATTATGTATGTTACAATATGTTCACATAATGTGGATGCGTTTTTGTATGTTGAATGGAGCCAAGTACATTTACTCGATTTACATGCTGATGTAAATGTACATTGTAACATGTACGCACACGTTGGGCATGGCACTCATTAACAATATTAATGGTTACTTGTACGCCAAAATGTACATCTAGATACATTCATGCGCTTTTACACACACTTACATTTATGTTCATTATGTGAACATGTACAGTACAATATCCATGAACATGTTACTGACAGAACATTCCATGTGTATGATTCACACAGACATGGCTATCTGATGCCTGCTGCTAATGTGTTTTATCTGTGCAATGGCATTTGATCCCCTTTTAATGAGCTGTTAAATCAGGGTTATGATTATCCCCATTTGATAACCATCAAGGCAGGGTGCATTGCATTAAGTTCAAGATTTATCACAAGGAACAAAGTCACAATTTGGGATTGCTTAAGGCAGATTTTTTTTAGATACGGCCAACAAAAAAAATAGTTCTGCTTCCGATTACATCGGCATTTGAAAACAGGGTAGGTACAAAGAAGGTAGGGCATTTTATTTTGGCAATTTTTTTTTTGTACGATCATATGGAGACGTCTGCATGTAGTTAAGGGTAAAAGATAGAAATTGATGGTTTTGGGTGTTTTTTCTTTTCATTTTTCCCATAAAAAATTAGGGTAGGGGCTGTCAGAATAGGGTAGGTAGAGAAACGAAAACTATTTTTTTTTCCGACCTAACACAAATTATGCACGCAAGTTATGACACCCATTAGCAAAAATATTATCAGGGACAAATAAAATGATATCAATCTTGTTATTTCTGCTTGCAAAAGTTCAGACTTTTGGTCTGCGTGTGAGTTTAGCTCATTCCTCTGTTTTCAATACAAACAGCAAATATCCTGATATCCTCAAGGAAAGTCCTGGTCAAATCAAAACTGGGAAACTTGTGATAATATTATGACAACTGAAGGACGGATTACCATTCAAAGATATTTCCTTATTTTAAGCTCTAAAAAAAAAAAAATCATAAATGGGCATCAAATCCAACCACAAGATGATTTTTGCAAGAAATGTTCCCGAAACTTCCAAAATGCACCTCATGGCAGGTATAAATGGTACATGTATATTTTTTAACACGTCCTGAAATTTTAACTTTAAATTTTTTTTTTCCAGTACATGTACATACATGTATGTTTATTTATGAATCTCAAGTCCCTGTCTGAACTTGAAAAGGTCCTGCATTGTTCACTAAACCACTGACATATTTTTGAACTAACATGTACGGTACATGTAATTGACTGTGTAGACTGAAGAGTGTAAACAAAAACATGGATATTTTGTAAACATGTGCCGGTATAGTTCATGTGAGATGCAATCTACACAATGTACATGTATACGTGTACATGTGTACCACAGTAATGTAATGTAGGCCTACATAACGTGTACATGTGTACTACTACAGTGCTATACATGTGTAACTGTACGTGTTACTGAGAACATGTACATGTAATGTAAATGTACATGCGTGGACATGTATGTGAATGTATACAAATGTATACATTTTATACATGTACATGTGTACATGTATTTCATTTCCTGCTGGTCACACACATGGCACAAAATTCTGACAACAAAAGCACTGATTATAAGAGATTCCTAACATGATCCAGATTTGATTCTAAGCTGACTGTTTGATTGATTGACATGCACAGAGTGCTACGGTACCGGTAGATCAACCATGCGTTATACATGTATTATATTGTGTCGCAGCACTTAATGCCCAAACAAGGTAGTGAAGTCTGTATAGAATACACCATGAATATGTGCACAACTACAATACATACATGTACATGTACAGTACATGTACGTATGCATACATACATGTATATACTAATCCTTCCAAGTCCCAAATCTTTCACAAAATCCACCTGGAACATTCTATAAAATAAACTTAAGATCCAAAGTGTGTATTTCCCGTCTCTTTTGTACTACATGTACATGTAGTTACTACTCTGTAATTAGACATTCACACGGATGAGATTGCCAATTTAAGAAAAAGTCTGAAAATTGGACGATCGGTCTGAAAGTGGTATTACTTTCTATACTGATAATGTCTTTTTCTCAGATTAAAAAAAAATTGGAAAAACCTCATGCCTACATTCAACTTGTATAATCAATTTTTTACAATTACTTTACACAATTAGCGTACATGTACATGTGTAAAAGAAAGATATTTTTTTTGAGTGGGGGGGGGGGGAATATTGTAGTATTTTAAGAACTGTCTGAACATGTAACTTCACGAACATAATTACCATTTTATGGGAAGAATATCCATCCCAAAGCAAAATCAGTCCAACTGTTGTGTGAACACAAGTTCGATTATGTAGAGCTGACCCGAAAAACCGATTATACAAATATTTGATTTTTGACAACATTTTCAAATAGCTTTTTGTTGGTTTGAATATTCGAAGAAAAAAAAAAAGTACGCACGCCTACTGATGCTTTATTGTCAGATGCCACTTTTTTTTAGCGGTAACTTTGTTGGGTCAACAGCATTTCACTGTTTGTATCATTTTAACATGCTAAAATCCTTGACAGTTTTAAAATACTGCAAAGCACTCCAGTGGCCCATTATATGGCTCGCCTGACACAAAGTTCTACTGGCGTGCTTTGCATGCAACTTTTGACTGGCACATAAGGCAGTTGCAGCTGGTGCGTAAAAACACGATCAGAGTGTCTCAAATATTTGGTCAATCACAGTTTCAAATAATCGAATACCAAATTATTCGAAAAGAGACAGCTCTATTCGCTCTTTTCACACTTCCCCCATGGGCATGCACAGCCTCGATCTGGCAACTTTACACAATAAATATAGCCGGTTCAGTGATTCCCATGTCCGGGTTCAGATTACTGAACCGGCTATTTTTATTGTGTAAAGTTGCCAGATCGAGGCTCAGCATGCCCCATGGCGGAGCGTGAAAAGAGCGAATTGGATTAATGAACTGACTTATTCAAAAGAAAAAAAAAAGAACAGATTTATTCCATCAATACACAACAGCGCACTAAATAACCAAAGAATACTCAAGATTCATCTTTTGAAAATAAGCATACAGAATACAAACAATACGAAAACTACATGTATCTCAACAATTGTGAGTACTTTTTCCTAGCTAAGGTGGAAGTTTTTCATTTGTATGCTACACTGATTCCAATGGCCACTGCAGCAGCCTGTAATTTTGCCTCCACATGTAACGCCCATGGGATATGATAAGGACCAACGTCAAAAATAAATTGGATGGGCCACGTCAAATTTTAATGCATCAACCAGACGAAGCAGCTTTACTAAGTTCTGTTGTCAAAATGCCAACATATGGAGGTACATTCCCTGTGATGAGGACTCAAGAGTCACTGTTAAAGCTATAGTCCATCATTTGCAGCTATCCGAAAAGTAACTGGCGTAATTATTGTTGAAAAACATACTTGGTTGAAAGATAGTAAGGGGACTAAACTCCCTGTGAATTTTTTTTGAAGTAATCAACGAAAGAAGGCCTTTCCAACGGTGCGTCTTAAGACGCAACGTAGCAAAATTTAAATTAGTAGTTCATTTTGTTATTCGGCGAAGCGCGCGCAAGCATTGGCACGACGCACACGCGGTTGCTATAATTCATCGGATCAGTGCGCGACATCGCGTACATGTATAGCTGCAATCGGCTCAGTGTGAACGCGTCTCGGACACTGAATTCAGGCCCAATTCAAAACATGATTCATCAACTTTTGATTTGAAATTGAGATCCTAGAATGCTGTTCTTCTCGGAATATACAGCTGAAGCTGAGCTGAAACTTCATCAGGTTAGTTGTTCAGTAGGCCTATCCTTCATTAGATTTTGAACACTTTTGTTGCTTCAAACGAACAAAATGCACAAATTACAAATGATGGCCTATATCTTTAAATAGACTGTTTGCACTGCAGCCATGTTTGAGGTGTGTGCTTTTGTTCAACAGGGATATGCATGGGCAGACCTCTTGTGCAGTCAGTGTTAATGAATTAACATAACAAAACACACCTCAAACATAGCTGTTGAACGCAATCAATCTATTAGTACCAAATGTTACATACTGTACATACTAATGTACTTTGCAGATGTACGGTGTAATACATGTGTGTATTCCATCACTGCTGCCATTTTAACCCTAACCGCCCTGAATCCTCCAAAATCCTTTTTGCAAATTGGAGGAATTTGCAGGATTGAGGTTACATGGCAAAAGTGCATTGCTGATTTCGGAGTACGCACTGTGTCAAGGTCTTGGGCCGGACCTTGTGTTGTTTATGCTCAGCCGTGCATAAATTTAGTCCTTGATTATACTTGAAATCCTCCGCACTGCTCCAGGATGTCACTGCCTCTGCCTCAGCCTATTGACAGTTATAGCCGGAGGATTTTGCAGGATTCAGGCAGTAGTCACCCCTCCATGGACCATATTCAAGAAATAACGGAGGAATTTGCAGGATTGAGGCTACATGCTATTTTTCCATGAGGCCAATTGGAGGATTTTGCAGGATTGAGGCTACATCCTAGCAAAAATGCCTAGGGAGTTAGGGTTAAGTGAGTTTGTCACAAGCTTACTTCTTTGACATGATGATTAGGCAAATATATTCAAGCAACTCGCCGAAGAAAAAAAGACTAGCTTCTGGGAAGGTTAAGGGCAGATGAATAAGTTTAAGAATAGTTTTCCTGATAATCTGGGATATTAATCATTTTAACAAAACAAAAATACACATTGGCTAAACCAGATTTTAATACATTTGTCAAAAAATGTTAACAATTAAATGAAAGGATGTGTTTATAATTAACTTCACACTAGCGCCATATGTCTCCCATTTAATAATAGTAATGACGAACCAACCAGACAGTTGAACTGTGAGCAGTGAACCTGTCATTGAACATCTAAAAATACATACATGTGATTATATGACTAACAGATGTCAATGATTTATGACAGGGATAATTATTCAAATCAGCAATAGGAATAGTTTGCCTAGAGCAAGAATAGGTTACCGGCTAAAACTGTGTATGTGTATTGCTCATGACTGGTATTCTGCACAAACTAATTAGTCACGCAATAGTTTCTAACCCTTAAACAAATACTGGACTCGCAATAATTTAACCCTCCTGCTATTTAAACAGTCACAGACAGTCAAAATGTCCATCCCCTGCTATACTTTTAACACAGGCTAGTCACCAACAGTCAGATCATAATGTCAAGCCAGCACTACGGCTCAAGTCAAATTCAGTCAACAGACCATGAACAGGCAAGTTTATCAATCACCCACAGTCTAAGCAAAGCTGTATTTAAACAGTCACAGCCAGTCAATCCTGCCTTATGTAGGCTGGGAATTCTTAGCAATTGAAAACTGTCACTTGGTTGATATTGACTGAAAGGACAACTTGGCACAGAACGTACGTTTGCATGGGAGGGTTGAGCCCCGCCCATGGTGTTCCAACCAATCACAGCCGTGAATTACGTTTATGCCCGACAAGCATGCACAAAAGTCTAACATGCGTGCACGTGCATGTATGGCGCGGTGACTGCTCTATGTTCCGACACCCCTATGTTCCGACAACCTAGATTGTGTTACTCCCGGTTAGGGTTAGGGTTAGGGTTAGGGTTAGGGTTAGGAATATGAATATGTGCAGTCGGAGCATAGGGGTGTCGGAACATAGAGGTGTAACCTATGGCGCGAGCCTAATGGATCAATCTATTCAGTGCCCACATGTGTACGTGTGGTGTGTCCTGCGAATTGGCGCTCTTGTGACTGTGAGAAGACCACACACTATTCCATAAAGTACATGTATGTACTAATATCCACCCACAAAAACTTCCATGTGTGGGCCCAGGATTGAACTTTCTGTGGTCCTCACAATGCTTGTAAGTTGTAACTTGACTAAGCTTTTGGTGAAAAACATCCTGTGTCGAAATCAAACTGTGAAAAAAACAGCTACATTGTATGTGTTCAATTGAACTCTGCTTAACTGCCATAGCTATCCGTAACCCTGCTAAATGCAACAGAAAGCAACAAAGGTAAAAAGTGTTGCATGCTGACATTGCATTTAGCAGGCAACTCAAGTCCCTGTGCTTTGTTGTTGCATTTCGCAGGGTAACTACTCATAGTGCCCAGGCAATACAACAGAATCCACTGTTACATTTGGTTGCATTTAGCAGGGTAACTGCTTGGTGCTAAGACTGGTATCCAGTTCGTTAGTAAAAACGTCATACACGCGCGCACACCACTGATAACTAGCGCCCACTTGATAAATGCTCGAGTTGCGTTAACTTCCGGTTCCATTCGTGCTATGCTACACTGTGTGAAGTACGCATGGTGACGTCACACTAACGAACCGGATGCACTAACTAGTTTCACTGCACAATGCAACATAATCCACTGTTGCAATTTGTTGCATTTTGCAGGGTTCTATTTTGGCCAAGTTGCATTTTGTTGCATTTGGCAGGGTGCCTAGAGATATAGTGTACCTTCCACGCTAGCTAGGATGATCCTAGCGTTATGTTTATGCATAACGCTAGGAAACTCACAATAGCAAAACTGGCAAATTTTTTTCAGACACGAAAAAGTTTATAATATATTCAATATTGAAGTATTATACTAATACAGTATGAAGTATAGACCTATAATGCACCAAATGATGAAAAGATGAATAGTAAAATACTGACAGCTCACGTTTTTCCAGATAATTTTTGGAGGTCTGTTTTTATCAACCCACACTGAAGCACACTCGAAATGACTGTCGAGTGTAAACACATGTCACAGGTCAATGCAGGTACTTTGCATTAAGTAGCGCGCATTGTTTACCAGTGCTAAGCCATGGTCGGGTGCGCTTCCACCGCCAATATTTTCAATGCCAACCTCGTCCCTAGGATGTCGAGCAGAACGCGCCCATCACTACCTGCTCTCTACTATTGGGAACCGTCACCGTGTTGGAAATAAAGTAAGCACTGCGGACGAGATTGTTTCAATGCTGAAAATGTATACCAGACGACTGTTACATGTTACTATTAGTTGAGATGAGTATCGCAACACACGGCAGGGGACCACAACAAATATATCAAAATATGACATAAAACAGTCGTATACAATCCGGATGGTATTGTGGGGTTGGGGACACGATCCAAATATCTTGAAGTGACCGCATGGTGGCGACGTTTAAGCCAGGAAGAAAATGTGTATGCATGAGGCAATGAAAAGGCAGTCGTATTTGTTGACATGTTGGTAACAAAGGTCTCCTCAGTTTCAGCCAAAATATCCGTAAGTAGTGAACATTTCTGGTTTTATTTATCAGTCAAGTACTGGAACAAGTTCAGCAACTATTATTATCCTGGTTTTAAAATAATTCTCGCCGTTTTGAGGAATATATTGCAAAGGACATGGTTCTGAAAGAGATGTGCAATAGCTACTTCCACGCTTGAAATCATGAGCAGAAACAAAAATTGACTCAATGTTTTTTGTTTGCGTGGTGAATCGCTGTCAATTCTGAATTGAATCCTACGTCGTGGATAGAATTCCAATAAATTCCAAAAACGTTTATTTGCCTAAACCTAATATCTGATAACAGGATAACTTACCGGCTGGCTTGATATCTTTGACGAAATTGCTCGGGAACCAGCCAACCTGGCCATTGCTCATGCCCTCCCACCAGCCCCCGTCCACGATCTGGGTCACCGCGATGATCTCGCCTTTGGAGAACGACAACGTGTCGTCCCCATCGCCCTTGAAGTCATACCTGGCCTTGACACGTTTGATCGTCCAGTCGGCCATAAAGTCGGTCATGGTAGTGTTAGCGGTCATGTTGGTAGTTCGTGGGGACTGTCCCCAGTCCCTCTTACGTAGAATACCAAACTGGAGAATTTGATGAAGGCTTTTGTCAACTGTTACTGTGTAATTGATGTGACATCAACATAAAGTCGTTAGCGTTCTGCTGTTGCTGTGTTGTGAATTCTGTAAAATAACAAGGAAAAAAGGAAATTGTTACAACGAATGTTCAACTTGCTGGACTAACTCCCTAGGCCTTTTTGCTAGGATGTAGCCTCAATCCTGCAAAATCCTCCAATTGGCCTCATGGAAAAATAGCATATAGCCTCAATCCTGCAAATTCCTCCGCTATGACTGTCAATAGGCTGAGGCAGAGGCAGTGACATCCTGGAGCAGTGCGGAGGATGTCAAGTATAATCAAGGACTAAATTTATGCACGGCTGAGCATAAACAACACAAGGTCCGGCCCAAGACCTTGACACAGTGCGTACTCCGAAACCAGCAACCCACTTTTGCCATGTAACCTCAATCCTGCAAATTCCTCCAATTTGCAAAAAGGATTTTGGAGGATTCAGGGCAGTTAGGGTTAATAGTTTAAAGACCAAGGGGGCCTAGTACGTACCCTCGACGCCCCATAATCTGCGTAGCTAACGCTTGCAATGCGGGCCCCCTGTCACACACAAATTGAAGGTGAGTGCGTAGCTTCAGGGGGTCTGACATAAAAAAAGTGACAATATATTTCTGGTTATGAAACCAAATATTTCTCAAAATCGTCTGCAAGAACCCCAAAAGGTCACTGTCACTCAGAATGAAATAATTCCTTTAAAGAGGATGTGGAATGCTCAAAGACATTTCCGTCATTTTTCGGGTATATGTAGCCTAAGGTGTGATGAAATAAAAACGACTATTGTTTCTGTCATGAAATGAGTACAAAAGGTACTTTTGAGAGCTGTTTTTCAGGTCCAGTTTCGACCCAAACGTGCAACTGTGTAAATGTCGTCGTTGCGGGCAGCAAACAAAACACAGTAAATCGTGGCGTAATAAACAGGACTCCCGATGCACAGTAGCATACACGAGTCCTGTTTATTACGTCACGATTTACTATGTTTTGTTTGCTGCCCGCAATGACGACTTTTACACAGTTGCACGTTCGGGTCGAAACTGGACCTGAAAAACAGCTCTCAAAAAGTACCTTTTGTACTCATTTCATGACAGAAACAATAGTCGTTTTTATTTCATCACACCTTAGGCTACATATACCCGAAAAATGACGGAAATGTCTTCGAGCATTCCACAACCTCTTTAAGTTTAACCAAACAACATATCAATTATCATTTTGCTTATCAAGAAGTTTCAACTTGCACCGTCACGAATGTAATGTTAATAGCTAACGTTGCTTTAAAAACAACATATCATTATCAACTGCGAATTGATAAACTGACCAAATTATTCAAATGTTTCAAACACTTTCAATTAATTTTAAGCCCTTCTTATGAATAATATGATTTTTTTAACATTTAAAAATGAAGACAAGAAATTGTGAGCATACTTGTGGAACTGAATTTTAGCTCAAAACTAAAAAATGACACTGCATTAACTTACCGACCCCATAGCGGTTTTCTGCAAAACTACTTCCGGAAGTTGTGCACATACACGTACACACATACGCATGACAGGCGGTCTGCAGGATACGAGAATAAAATGGCCGCTCGATCGGAAAAAAAATTATTCAATCACATCCGAACTTTCTAGGACTTTCCCCTCTGAAGTTGAGCAAGTGGAGGAGCTCTAATGTTACCTCCTGTACTCCAGTGAAGTCTCCACAAAGTACATATTCTCAGTGACTGGAAAATGACTCGTAAAATGCGAGCAATTTGCATTGACTTTTTGCGATAGCTTCAAAGTTCCACATAAAACACCGTTCCGCCCGTGTGCGCGCTACAGACTTTGACCTTTTACAGAGCGCCCAATTCTCTCATAGACCCTACACAAGTGTGGGCGATCAAAAGGAGTGATATGTGCTACTTTAGCGCATCATTGTAAAGAAATTGGGTCACCAAAAAATGATATTGCCATCAAAAATAACAATGCGAAAATCAAACCTATCTAACCTACCAATCATGAAATGCAAGATTACAACTTATATTAAGGGGAAAATAATGCGATTTTTAGTTAGTTTTATTAAATACAAAATGTTACCCCATCTCTCTCCGAGCTCCAAAAAGCCAAAAGGCAAGAAGTACGGTGTAGCGCCCTCTTGTGTTATCAGAAAGTTTCACAAACTTTTGCCGTTTAAGTGTAGAAAACTCATTCAACCGTGACAAGGGGACGTGCGACGGGACTGAGACGACGTTACACGAAGAACAGAGTAGCAGAAAAACTAGTGAAAGAATCCAATATTTGTTATGAAGAATGAACTTGACTTGACACCACATGTCCGACTTTTTATCATGGGTTGCAATTTTTAATTAGGAGATTAAAAAATCCCTTGGTTTTTTTTACTTACATTGTTTTTGCTTGTTTTTAAAATTAATCGATGCTGAAAGATTCTTTGCTGAAAGTAATATTAAAATTGTTCGTTGAGAATCGGCTTGTGAGCAACACTAATTTATATCTAAATCCTATACATTTTTGTCTTGTATTCGTCGTTTTGATTGCTTCCATATCAATCGAAATTGGTTTTAAAAACCTCAAATGCGAACCCACAGTGCCGACAAGAAACCAACGTCCGGCCGGCTGGACCGGATAGGCCTGCAGGCGCGGATCCGGGGGGGGGGGGGGGGAACAGCTCTGTCCAAATAAAACAAATAAAAAATAAAAATCATAGAAATTCATAAAATGATGCGAACCCCCCCCCCCCCTCCCCCTGCTCCGACACCCAAAACAATTATAATGTCCACCTTTACACAAAATACAAAATACAGACAGAACAAGCTTGGTTAGGGGGATTTGTATACTGTTGTGTAATATAGTGTTAATAATCGTCGGATTTGAAAAGCGCCCTCCATTGAAAGTATGGTACGAGCCCCCCCCCCCCTTGATTTTTGGAGGCCAAGTGACCGGAGAAAAAAACAGTCTACATTTCAGGATTTGTTTTGCTGATGAACCCACCCCCCCCCCCCCCCCCCCCCCCTGCGAAAATTCCTGGATCCGCCACTGGTCTGGAAAGGTTTATTTTTTTTCTAATCTAAAACTTAATTCAATAGACCGCTTGCAGACGCGATCGATAATTGACGCGCTAAGGTGAGCGACGCCATGTTCTGGGACAAAATGTGCGTGGATAGATATACGCCTGTCCCACAACATGGCGTCGCGCGCCTTCGCGCGTCGATCATCGAACGCGTGTTCAAGCGGTCTATGGACCGATCCTAGTAAGCACCGCCCCATGGTATTCTGACCAATCACAGCATTTTATGTCCGACATGCGTGCACAAAAGTCCGACATGCGTGCACGCGCGTATGACGCGCGCGGCAGGAAAATGCAGTGTGGCATTGGAGAGGAGCACGTGTTAATTTGCCCACGTGCGCAGTGGGAGGGGCTTACTGGATCGGTCCATTGGGTACCCGGATCCCTAGACTCCCGTAAATACACACTACTAGACTGTTTTCGCTATTTTAGTTATGACTACAATGATTTGGACACAGCTTTTTGTTTTCTCTATAAAAAATGAATGAAAGTAAATATAAGTGATACGAATTACTACTGAAGGAAATGTTAACATGATTTTTTTTAAGACATACATGTACATGTTTGATTGGCCGTAATAAGTGACATAGGTACCCCAGTACCTAATGATTACGTGTACATAACACATTGTGGACGTGGTCCATTTGAAAAAATGGCAAATACAGAAACATTTTCGTTTTCCTTCTTGCATGTAACTGTAATTATTTCTTATTCCTCTGATAAAAAACTTATACTTGAGGCACATAATGGTGAAATCCAACCACGAAATCGAGGAAAATTTTAAAATTTGCAAATTGATTACGAATTGAAATGAAATAAATGAAACTGAATAGAACTCATGGGGTTAAAAGTTGTGAAAGTTTTTCAAAAGAATTCACTGAACACAGAAACTCATTTCAACGAGAATTTCAATTAATAGTTATTACAAGAAAACCCGATAATCAATTCATTAATAGACTTTTTAGTCTCTTTGAAGTCATAAATAGATCTGCTGGAACGCTGACAACCTAGTTCTGTTGAAATTTTAGAATTTTGAGACATCTCCTCCAATTAAAAATCGGAACCACCTCTCTCAAAAATTATGTTTCTAATTACATGTTCCAATCAAACAACTGAAATTTTAACCCAATAATTCCAAAGGAACAAATAAGAAACTCACCACAGAAAAAGCAACAATGACAAAAATACAAAGAGGCTTCATACACTACATGTACAAGAGAAAAAACAATAAAGATTTTGAATACCTTTCTATAATTGAAACTTTCCGATCATTTTGTTGTCTAGCTATTAAATGACCCTTCACTGAATTTTGATTTTTAATTACCCCCAGAACCAGTCATTTTTTGATTTAAAATTAAAATAGTAACAAAACTTACAGCGGACAAAATGGCCTCTAAATATCACATTCCATGTTCGAATTTATTCTAAGTATTTACTTTGTTTTATAAAAAACTTTCCTAATTTTCGAAAAATAATCCTTATTTTCACAAACTATATTTGAAGGACGATGCCCCGTAGTTATGTATAAGAAATATTGCTTAGCCAAACAGCTTTCTTGTAAGCATGCATTTTTAGTACAGCTTCTATTGTTCAGAAAATACAAATTTACCCCCACCAAATCTAATACACAATTGACACAAAGTGAAATCTCAACCAAAGAGTATTCGTTTTGAGGATCAAAAATTGTTCCAGAGCCAGAAATGAAAGCAAAGTCGAAACAATACCGTCTTTTCGGAAAACTCACTCATACTTGTCTGCAAATAATAATGTCCCTTTTTCAGTACAGTTATATATATGAAGTATTTGGGAATTGTTTGTACATATGTTTTACTTTCCATTTTTGGCTCTCAGCATCTGGCCGATGTAGGAGGTCAAAAGAGTGTCCATCTTGTAACCCTGTAAAAATGCAATGAAAAAATACATTTTGAAATGTATGCACGCATGCAGCTGCAACAGCTATTGTGCATTTGCAAGTTTTCACACACAAGGAAGATTTTGGAAGCGCTTCTGTGTACTGAAGAGACCAATCCATCAAGCTCCGCCCCGAGATCTTTTCACCAATCACAGGCATGATTAATGTCCAACATGGCGCGTGGGGTGGAACATGCAGTGTGTCACTGGACACATGTTATACCAGACGCATGTGATGTTGCCCATTTTGGCAGTTGGCGGGGCTTCATGGAAAAGTCTGTTGTGCAATCAAATTCAAGTTTTTAAACGTGCACAATTATTATCCAACTCCCCCCACTCTCATTTTTGAAATTTCAAAATATCCGACGACCTTCTGCTTACGCTCTTTTCCCTGTTTGAAGAGAGAAAAAAGATTATCTTACCAGAGATGTTTCGCATAGTAGTTTGGTGCCCCATACCAGGTTACCGATGGTCATGTGGAAGTAGGTGTTGCCGCTGCTATAGTTGGAAATCTTGGTGAAAGGGTAAGTTACCAAAATCTCCTGCGAAAAGGGGGAAACGAAAACAAAAAAGTAGGGTTTGCAGAGGTGATCACAGGAAATTTGCTAAGCTGGCAAGGATTCTGGAAAATGTTTGATATTTGTTTAGCAAATTTATCTGCAGAGTACCAGACAATATCAATGAACATTATGTGATCTTTTGGCTTGTCAACTCATTCTGCTGTGCAATTTCCTTCGATGAGCATAATTGCTATAGGCAGCTTCTTTTGCGATTGGCTCTTTGGAGATTTACTTTAAAGTGGGGTGGGGTGAAGTTGGCTGGAGGGAGGGGGAGGGGGTGGGGTGGAACATGCAGTGTGGAAGGGAAGGTGTCGGGAGGTGTCAGGGGAGTCGGGGAGGTGACAAATCTGCCTCCTCCATCTAGAAAATATCTTTTTACGTTTTGTGAGCCAAGCCTTCATAAACGTAGATGTTTAGTTCTTGCACAGAATCTTTGTTTTTTTTTCATTGACTGTGTGCAGGAATATGCACTCGGTCGCAGAGGGATGCATGAAATATTTGCACCTGTGCTAGATTGTATTACATTGTGTTTATTCACTGATGATCAATAGCAACCAAAGAGTGATTGGGCGGTCTTGGGCGCTACAGTGAGTAATATGGGCAAGACGGTTTGGGGCGCTACAGTCACTATGTTTAGGCCAAAAAAAAAAATACTCGGTCTCTGGTCAGGCCAAAGTTCCGGAATTGATGCGGCGACGCGGCTTTTTTTTTAAGCTTGGATTGTACAGACAAGGTGGGGTACTATTTTGCTTTTTTGTGTCCTCATGTACATTGGTGTCCTCCATAATTTGCCTTGGTGCCCTCGATCATTTGCCTTGGTGCAATTTTCCATTCCTTGGTGCTCTTTGTTAAAAATAAAATGAGGAGGTGCGGCAATAGAGGGCGCTGTTGGAGCTACCGCGGAACATTTTGGAAAAAAAAAGGTTGACGCGCATGATTAAAATCGACGCGCGCGCTGACCAGAGACCGACTTATTTTTTTGTTTTGGCTTTAATGATGACATTTACAAAAATATTTTGTCCGATTGAGCTAAACTTGGCTAAAACTTGATCTAGCCAAACAAGCTCTACTAGCCTTCAAAATTCCAACAACAAAATCCCCTCCCCCCCCCCCCCCCCAATATCTCTCCCACAGCCTGCTTCCTACGTCCACGCCTGACACCGTCACCAGGGGGCGCTACTACCTTGCTGCGTGGATCAATCAGGATGATGCCGAGCTTGTTGATCGCAATGAGGAGACTATCCGGCATAGTAGGCTCCGAGGTTTGCTGTTGAAAAGAAAAAACAAAAATGTAAAATGGATGTTTCGGCGTGTTTTGCAAAAAGGCTTGGTGTCTGTTAAATCTCAAGTTCAAAAAAATTCATACTTTTTTTTTTCATGGATTTTTCATTTTCCCTGGAACTTGTTAGTAGCATAATTTAGTTGCAAAGAACCAATCTTGCATTATTTCCGAAAGTTCCAAGGTGTTGATAATGGAAATCGTAATTTCTCACCCTGACTTCGAAGAACGCCGAACCAAACGTGGGCCATTGGTACACGATCTTCAGGAACGCAATCTTGGCTTCGTCTCTGGTCTTGCCCGAATGCTTGTTGTATGCAGCAACTATAGCCTACAGAAAAAAAAGGAAAATAATTACCATTAGGCCTATAACACCTCACCCACAGATTCTTTGTCTTGATTGGCCGAGAGCGAGTCACATGATACTTTCTATTTTTGCTATCTTTCTGTGCACGGCCAAAAGTACTATACCCGTAGCAACCAAAGTACTATACCATTAGCAACCAAAGTACTTTTTCCACGGCGCGGTATTTGTGTGCAAATGCCATAGATATAGAACTTAAAATAATTAGATCGGACGCGCGTTCGAACGCGCCATTCACTGTGCACACAACTTCTGGGTTCTTCATGGACGCGCTGCAAAGTCACGTGAATAGGGCCACGCGCAAAGGGCAGCTGGTGAATGATGGACGGAAAAATATCGACAACACCCCCACCTGAATTCAGCTATGCGTTGAAGTTCTTAACAACAGGTTGACATTTTTAACTACGATTTTTGACAATGTGACATTTCATATTCCTTTGAAAAGTTACAAATGAGTTTGCCTCTGTGTCTTATTTGGGGCCAAATTGGCGACTGTGTTGAAGGTAATTGATTTTCAGCCAAGAATACTAATTTGTACCGAAAAGTAGCCACATTGTGTTCTTATATCTTTAACAAAGGCAAATGTCAAAAGCGTAGTTAAAGGTCAACCTGTTTCATGAGATTTTCCCCTCTTTTTTAAAATTTGCAATAAAAATCAACCGTTACTTGCCTATCAGACAAAACATAAACTTTTAATGTTACCAATATCAACATGAAATTATAGAAAATCATTTTGTAAATGAGCAACGATAAAAACGGGCACTCGAAATATTGCGTTGCTTTAATAATAATAATAGCTTTATTTACAGATGGTAGCCATGTCACCTGACAGATGATTTTCAATGGGCCATCAATTAATACTGCTAACCTCAATAGGAACATTACATTTAAAATGAATGGATGACTACAAAAACAAGTCTCTGGCCATCTGTTGTGAGTACTGCACAAACTAATACTTAAATAACTTTTAGGTAATAAACCATTTATATACAATGAAAACTTACTCGTTAGCTAATAAATAATCTGATGAAATGGCAGTTCCATATCCATATCATCCATTAATCAAGATGTCAAGAATATCATTGCTCATGAAAAAAATACATTTGGTTGTCACCATCCGAATAATTATGTGCAACTACCAGCAGGTGAGTATTGCTTCCCATAAATTTATGAACCAGAATAAATAATCCAATATATCTTCTTCATATGCATGAACGCAAACAGAGGGCTATTCAATCTTTCAATTGCTGAGGAGCAACAATAAGACGATAAGGCCAAAAAAAAAAGTCTCCGGTTTCTGGTATGGAGCTTGCCCAAAAAGTAGTGCGGCGACGCGGCTTTTTTTTTTTACCTGTTTTTTTTGCTTCAAATGTTGGCTGAGGACTGCAATTGGTGCCCGACTAAACGTAGTGAAAATATATGGGAGTCCAGAGAGGCCACATAAAGCTTATTCTCGATCATATCCCCATCTAAAAACACGTTAAAATTGTGCAGCAGCAGGATTCCAGTCAAACCAGTGAGTTTGGCAGTATTGAGACATCATCTTTTACGACGCGCATGGCTACGGCGACGCGCGCGCATACCAGAAACCGGAGACTTAGTTTTTTTGGCCTAACGAAATACTAAGCGAAAATTGTTAAATTTTAGCTATGGTCCACGCACGAGGCCCAGTTATGCATGCGTGGCCAGCTATCTCCTCACTACGCACAGTCGGCAGTGCAATCTTCTTTCTGGCGAAGACGTACGCTTTTGTCGAGCAGTGCAAACTTCTTCATCTGTTCACTATGATTGTGATTCGTTGAGCAAGGCGCAGTTTTCCCAGCTCCAGCAAAGTGACTTCCAATTGCAGAATAGGAAACTGTGTTTCCATTTGGTCGGCCATCTCTGGAGTAACAAGTTGCTCCTCTTACAGGCCTTTTACCACCTCTCTGACGGATAAGATCTTTTTCGAAATGATCGTCGATTTTCCTGCCGGAGTTGTCTGTTTTCCTGTTCAAGTTTGGATTATATAGCCTTCCTGCTACTTCCGAGGGTAGATCCATTTCTGGTGGTAGACTGTATGCACGCTCTATCGCTGATGTTTGTTTTGCCGGTACAGCCATGCACTGAATCAATATCTCCGACGGGGGCTTGGGTCAGTTCTTTCCTTGCCGTTGGCAGCTTTTCTCTCTCGTGCTGAAGTCCATTCACGAGACTGTAGTCTTTCTACGAAATAAAACAAATGAAGCACATGCTAGGCCTTTAAATACATGACAGTAATTATCGATAGCCTATCCTGGCCCCAAGGCTCATTGTAATACTTACAGGCTTCAAATGAGTCGGGTAGTCTCAAGGGCGGATCCAGGGGGGGGGGGGGGGGGGGGGGGGCCAAAGGGGGCCATGCCCCCCCCCCCAAAAAAAAACGAAACCAATTTTTTTTTTTATGTGACATCGCAATTAAGGCAGGCAATGAGTACACCACCATCTTTTCCTCAAAAAAAATTGGTTAAAGTGGTCAGAAATTGCCTCAGATCGCACCACAGAGCATCTAGAATCCAAAAAAATTTTGGACCCACTTTTTGGGGGGACCAAAAGTTTTTTTGGCCGCCCCCAAAAAATTGTGTTCTGGATCCGCCCTTGGGTAGTCTTCAAAGATTGACGGTACGGCATCGACACGCAGACGTGTTTTCCCCCCATTCCCCCTTGAAGCACTCTGCAGGGAAATGGTCGCTGCAAAGACGGTCGTGCTTTGTTGGATGCCATTTGCTGCCATCTGGAATATTTCTCATTGATGTGTTCAAACTAGGAGAATGGTGCATTTTCTTTAATCACCCACATCCCACAACAAAAAGTGACTCCCAATCCTCGTTCCCCAGCGGAGTCGGACTATTATTTAAAAGCAGGAGAGGGGAGGGTGATGTTAGGCCAGAAATAATTGTTATTCGATGTTCAGGATCAGGAGTACCATCTTAACTTTTAAAACAATACACTGAAAATATTTTAAGTAGGCCCCGCGCGGTTATTACAAAATTCGGAGGATCCTTTGGATCACACATGGGGATTTTTCTCCACACCCATTCCTGTGATGTATGCCCATTTGGCATTGCGTAACTAGCCTATATTGAGTTTATTTTTTTAAAAGCTGTCTTGTTCGAAATGTACTCTCAAGAGATAAATTCTGTGTATTAAGTTACTCACACATGATGTTAACTTCTTGAGAGACTGTCCTCCTGGTCCCTTTCTCCATCTTAGTTGAACTTTGCTGCCGCGCAGATTGCCACCATTTTCAAGCAGTGATGGAGTACAAGTGATCGTCATGCCGAAGAAATGTGCGTTTAAATTTTTAACCCTATTCACGTGACCAATGGCAGCATCCTGTCAAAACGCGCGTATCATACGCGCGTCCGATCTAGTTTTTTAAGTTCTATATCTATCCGGTTCGTTAGTAAAAACGTCATACACGCGCGCACACCCCTGATTACTAGCGCCCATTGGCTGCAAACGCTCGGGCTGCGTTAACTTCCGGTTCCAATCGTGCAGAAAGTGCTGGAGGTGACGTCACACTAACGAACCGGATGGCAAATGCATGCTGGTGTGCGCGTTGCACGCAGCGCGTTTTGTTCCAAAGAGAGCGCGCCGCAGAGTTGGGTTCAAACATTTCGCGAAGGGGTAGTTTGGAAGAGAGAAATACATTTTCCTCCAGTTTTGTATTGAAATTGAAGTTTATTTCAACTGTGTTCAGATTTAAATAATTTAAATATTACAACCAAGCAGAATCTGTGGATGAAGTGTTATAAAACAAATATTGAATGCTTTATCTCGTGGTGAAGTAAAACTAGCCTCCCTCGGTGATCCATGAAGCATTCTATTTTCTTTCGACCACTGGGAGGAATGTATAGGCCAAGTTCGGGCAAGGACCATTAGTCGACTAGTGGTTGATTTGTGACGTACCTTACGCCTGCGCACTAATAGCAACGTGCGAACGTCTCTAGTCAAACGCTGGTCAAAATGTCATCGCAAAACTTCTGAATCCTGACTCTCTGCTAGCATTATGAATGCGCGCGGCTATTGGTTACCAGCGAAGCAACCAACCCCAGTAGGCTGGTTCCAAATAGTCGACTAGCGTAGTCAACCACCGTCGACTAGACAGAGTTCGGGCAAACGTTAGTTAACCATTGGTCAACTATAGTCCTTGCGCGAACCTGGCCATTGCTGACGCCGCCCGACGCTCAGGCAAAGACACTAGGACATTCAGAATGAAATAAGTCTTGCCTACTTCACTTCATACCAAGGCGAATTGACACGCACGTAGTGTGTCCCTACCACTGGGGCTTCGGAAAAGCAAATACTTTATTGTCGTAGGGGTGGAGTGTTCTGGTTGGAATAATAGTGTTACGAAAAGTGCTTGGACCTAAGGCCGGTTTATTCCCTATGCATTTGTATTGTCTGTGCAATGGAATATTCGTGCGTGACTGGGCGGAGCTTAATTTGCGCTCAGTGAGCTGCTGCGTGCAGAGTGTAATAAGCAATCATTTATAATCGGCAGTATTTTTACCAAAACGGACCTGCACCCTTAACCTTAAGGTTGCTCTGAGTGGTCTCGCGTCTAGGCCTAGGGGAAAGTCTTGGTTTCTGAAGATCACCTCCACCCTAGTCGACCTTTATCCTGCTGCCGCCATTTTAGTCATGTTCCCTGTCTCCAATAACAGTACCGAATGATAATGTCTGCTGTGCAAAAAGGAATCAGACTAGTTTTCCTTCCAGCCTCGCTTAAGTTGGTTACGTTGATTTGAATGGGAAAAATGCAAATGACCGCAACATAATAATAGTCTATTGGTGTTTTACTTGGTCCCAACAGACTAAGGATCGGCCTGGGGAGTTCCAGCCATACATATACAGGTTGAACATTCATTATATAGGAACCAATAGCGAATTTGTGGAAGAGTATGGGAAACGCAAATGTTATATGGATGCTTCGTATCAATTACCTGCTTCCAGTCTTCCGTGGACATAAGCTTACTGCGGATCATGTCAGCAGGTAGCAGCTCCTTTATCATGCGTGGGATGCTCTGGAACTCCGACTTGTCGTCGCCGAAGCGGACGCGGTACTGCAGCGCGGCCAGCTGCACGGCCTCCTCCTTGGTGACCTTGTGGTAACCCTTCAGGAGTTTTGGCATTTCTTGATAGTAGTGGAAAATGACGTCGGCGTTTGGGTCGTGGCCAGGGACCGTGTTGGTCCACAAATTCTTCATGAAGAAGACCTGGTAAGACAGTACTAGCATCGTGCCTAGCAAAGAGGTGAGCATGACGAAGTAAACAAAGCTAATGGATACTTATAGAGCAGGCGCTGTTCTATGGGGGGGGGGGGGGGCTTGGGGGGGGGGCTGTAGCCCCCCTCAAATTTTGTCTAGCCCCCCCAAAATAAATTCCGTAAAAAAAAAAATTGCATTAGCAAAAAGAAGGATTGTGATGTACATGCGAACGGTCTCCCCCTAAAGAAGAAATAGCCGTGACAAGGGTGCATTATTAATATAGTGTGAATGATTTTAGGATTTTATTGGCGCTCCCCATTGAAAATATGGCATGAGCCCCCCCCCCCCCCCAACCTATTGATTTTCGGAGGCCTAAGTGTCTGAAAAAAATAACCGGTCTACATTTCAGCACGCCTCCCTGAAAAAATTCTGGATCCACCGTGCTAGCCCCCGCCCCCCCAAAAAAATTGGTTCTAGAACCGCGCCTGTTATAGAGCTCTTTTACTAAGATCAAAGCGCTTTACATTATGATTACCCCTGATTATCAGGCCAATTATATTTCCAACACAATCTCAGCTCCCTGGGGAGTATACACAGCTCGATGCTGCCATTTCTGCCCAAAGCAGCTCCAATCAATCACAATAACCGTCTCTGTCCTCACAAGTCAGTACCCATTTTCTGGGTGGAGAGAAGCAATGAGTGACAAAGTGTCTTGCCCAAGGGCACACCCCCGCAGACCATCAATTTTAATGCTCTAGATCACAAGGTCATAAACTCCAGGAACATATTTCACAGGTTCATTTCCGATAGACAATGCCACCTCTTGCAACGATAACAGAATGCGAGAAATTGTCAGGGTACACGTGAAACATTCTTAAACTTCCCCAGACATTTCAAGTTAAAAAAAGGAAGGGGGCTGAACACCATTGACACAATGGTGCTGTTCACAAATAACCTTCTATATACGTATACTATATGCGCACACCTTTGATACGTCCAGTAATGCATGAAATAGCTTTTTTTTGAGTGGCTGGGATATTGTTGTCTTTTTATATGCACGATTTCACTACAACTTCATTTTTGTCGTTGAGCACAAAAATCTTGGTAAAACAAATAGGGGATTAAACCCAACCCCTCATCTCCGAAGTCTGCACCATTGCCAGAAAGCATGTGAGACATTTTGATAGTTACCTTCCCGGCTCGGCCTTGCTTTTTGGATCCAGTCAGTCAGATGGCGGACAAAATCAAAGAAAAAGTCGCCCTCCGGTATGCTAATCACTAAAGGAAAAAGAAGAAGAATTGTTGATTGTCCACATTGGACAACACAACTGGCTTTTCCGCATGGTTGTTTATTGAATGTTGATTTTGAAGGAAGGCCTATCAATTTATTTCATTTCTTTCATTTCTAAACTATTCAAAACGCTGTAAAGAAAAATCAATATTAGAACATTGAACACTTCTTCAAGTAAAGAAAAGATTATTAAACATTCGTTAAGAAAATAATTGTGACTTCTTCGTGACGTCATTCCATATAATGCATACTATTCACATATTCTAACTACCTACCAAGTTTTAAGACAATCGGACTTTCCATCAAATTTGGGATTTTTTAAATCGCAATTTTAATGACATCAGGATGACGTCACACATATCTCAAAATTTTGGGCTATATCTTGGAACTTCCAAACCTCTTACAAAAAGAATTTAGAATTTAGCATCTTTCGTTCGTTAGATATGCAGATAAGATGACAAAAATTAAATATCAATGAAAGATCACATGACATTATCATGACATTATTTTAATTGTCATCCATAACAAATGCCTAACTATGTAGTAAAAGCTTTAACCCAACTGGCCTTGTAGATCTCTAAATATAGAAATTTAAATTATGCAAGGTTAACATGATGTCACATGACCAATGATAACGTCATCATGATGTCACTTGTTTAGCTTTATCTTAGGGTATTAGTCTGTGCCCGGTTGAAGTCAATCTGATTGCATTTTCAAATTTTAGCGAGCAAGAAGGCGAAGAGGAAGAAGGCAAAGATAGAAGAAGAAGGCGAAGAAGAATAATAATTGCTTTTCCGCAAAGTTGCGGAAATGCCGAAAAACAAGTAAAATATCAACACAAATGTAAAACCAATGTAGCAAGGAACACTTTTTAATAAGGCTCAAGAAAATATTGTAGTAATGGTTCCCCAACTTTTAAAGGAAAACAAAAATGAGAGAACTAATTATAGCAACCAAAATGACTTCAATATTCAAAGAAGAACAAATCACCTTTGTCGCCAATCTTAACAAACAGACTGAAGCCATCCGATGACTTTAGTTTCATTCGCTGCCCGATGCTCTCACAGAAATCTTTAGCCCTGGTATCGGAGTCAATTTTAAAGGCCTAAAAAAAGAAGGAGAAAAAACATGCATACCAGATTTTAGTTCCAAAAATTCGTTTTAAAAGTGCCGACTTTCACCAGTGTGTATCGGGCCCCACTCATAAATATAGTAACATGTGGCCATAGTGGCCGCCTGGAAGACAATTTGGTCCAAATTGTTTTGTACACAACTCACGAGAACCTGATGTGCGATCATCATGTTGTGTATTTTTAATTCAATCATACTCGGATGCACTGGTGACACATCCCGAAAATGCATGACTTTCTGGTTGTTGACACCGACGCACTTTCCCGTGATTTTAACGAGAGACTGAAACCTCTGCTCGCTCTTGGCAATGTCGATGATAAGTTTCATCATAATGAAACTATACTCGACACATCCTCGACGTGCATTGTCCTCTCAGACAACTCAACCGTGCTGTACGGCCGATATTCCCCTGGTACTGGTACAACTTCTTCTTCTTTTGCAATACTTATTTTAATTGTTGTAATTCTTTCCAATGTGTACACATATTTATAAATTACATCAGGAATTAATACAATAATATGATATTTTGAAAGATACTTTGTACACAGAAGCAAATTAAATGACATCCACGAAGCAGGTGTTAGATGTCGTCTGGAACAGAGTGGGCGGAAATTCTCTGCATCTGCATCTTTAAGATACTGTGCAAACTCCTTGATATGATACCCCGCACAGTCAGTGCTCTCCGAACTTATCCGGTCCGTCAAGGCATCATACTTCAAAGGTAATCTGACCACTTGTAATGTCAAAGATATTCATCGGACCATTCAAATACACCTTAACAAAAGTACCAATAAGTTCCCTACTGCATTAATTGTTATGAGAAGATTGTTTGTGATCGCTTTGTCCTGTTTTTTTCCAGTGATAAATGTGATAAGATCAGACGTGGCCTTGGTAGTATATTCAAACAGTCCCCATGCCTGCCATTCCTGATAATATTACGTGTCCAATGTTATTACCCATCACTATGTTTCTAATGTTATTACCCATCCACTTTCTGAATTCAAATGTTTTGACGAAGAACAGGAGATTGTCAAATCCATCACTAGTTCCTCTACTAAATCCTGTTCTCTTAATTTAATGCCTATTATATTAGTTAGTTAGTTATGGGTGTCCATCGAAACGATGACGACGTCTCCCCCAATGCACAAAGGAAATTAATAAAAAGAAAACAAAAATTAATGGCGATGATACGGGCGCCTCTGATGACTCCTCTGGTGGCTACGGAGCCCCAAACTCGGAGGCGCAGCGCCTCCCGCAGGTCAGGCAGCGGATGCCGTCACCCGGAGGAGGCCCCTGGTTCTGTCGCACATGTCGCTGGCGGCGTCGCTCTTCTCTTTCGCAGGTGCGTGCAGCTTCGAAGAGATCCACTGACTCATGACTTGCAGACCGCGCCATGTGCTCCGATCTGCGGCGAGCTGCTCCAGGTTGGAGGGTGTGACCCCGCACTTCTTCAACATCACCATAAGATGGTCCTTGAACCGCTTCATCTGTCCACCAACGGCTCGGTGTCCATTGGAGAGCTCACCGTAGAGCAGCGTGCGAGGAAGTCGGTCCCCAGACATCCGGTAGACGTGTCTGACCCAGTGGAGTTGCCGTTGGATAATGAGGGCCTCCACACTGAGACAGCTGGCCGTTTGGAGGATGGTGATATGCGGAAACCGGTCCGCCCAGGTAAGCCCGAGGATACGCTAAAGACAACGGATGTGGAAAGCCTCAAGGCTTCTAATATGGGCTCTGTAAATGGTCCAGGCCTCACAGCCATACAGCAGTGTGGAGATACAGATGGCCTTATAGACGGCGACCTTGGTGGAGATGGAGATGTCCCGGTTGAAAATCACACGGTGTGACAGCCGGCCAAAGGCGCTGGAGGCTTTCCGTATCCTATTTTGGACTTCCTCGTCGACATTGCAGGACATATTCAGGATGCTGCCCAGCTACGAAGCTGTGAACTTGACTGATGTCCTCTGTCCCGACATGAAAGGGCATATCAGAAGGCTGGTCTTCGTAGGACACACGCTGCATGGTGGAGTACTTCTGTTTTCCTGGCGTTGATGACGAGTCCGGCGCTGGTGTAGATGTCGGCCATGGCGTCGAGAATCCTTTGGAGGCCCGCTGCCGAATGGCTGACAAAGGCAGCGTCATCAGCATACTGCAGATCGAATATAGTTTTAGTCCTGGTCTTAGTCTTGGCTTGCAGTCAGGCTGCCATCTAGCCGATACCGGAAGGTTATGCCGTCATCCAGATGGAGCTGGTGTCGGGAAAGAAGAGTCACATCCACTAGATATATGTTGAAGAGGGCCGGCGCAAGGACACAGCCCTGCTTCATTTTAGCTTTGACCTCAAAGGGCTCCGACTCCAGGCCCCCGACAACCACGCGGGCAAACAACCCTGTGTGGAACTCCTGAAGGATCCTGACAAACCTTGGGGGACAGCCACACTTGAGTCCAGAGAAGGCTCCTGTTGATGGTGTCAAATGCCTTGGTAAGGTCGACGAAGGCGGCATAGAATTCGCGGTGTTGCTCCCTGCGCTTCTCTTTCAGTTAACGAGCCACGAATAACATATCCGTGGTGCTCCTGTCCTTACGGAAGCCACACTGTGAGTCAGGGAGGACAGCATTGGAGACAGAGGAAACGAGACGGGAGAGCATAACTCGGGCCAGAATCTTCCCAGCGACGGCCAAAGAGAGATGCCGCGGTAGTTCCCACAGTTGGACTTGTCCCCCTTCCTCTTGTACACAGTGACGATGCTAGCATCCTACCACTGCTGTGGAAGGGACTCAGCTGCCCAGACGTCGCAGATGAAGCAGTGCAGACGATGAAGGAGCAGGTTTCCGCCGTACTTGTAGATCTCGCCCGGGATCCCATCAGGTCCAGCTGCCTTGTTGTTCTTAAGGCTCTTGACAGCCGGCTGGATCTCGGCAAAGGTCGGGGGGGGGGGGGGGTTGTCAAGCCGAGGGATGGGTGGCAGAGAGGGAAGGCGGTCAATCACAATAGAGTCGACGGGGTTGACTCGGTCGAGGAGCTCGCCGAGGTGCTCAGCCCAACGGGTGAGAATACCTTGGCGGTCCTTGATGAGGGTAGAGCCGTCGGCAGACCTCATCGGTCCATCGATGGTTTAACAGCGTCATAAAAACCATGGGGGTCATGGATGTCAGCAAGGTCTTGGATCTCATGGGCCTTTTTCCTCCACCATATAATTATATATACATGTAAAGACCACATTTTTATTATTGTTATTCTTATTACCCAAGATCTAACCTACCGCTTCCGTGTCGTTGGGAAAGTACACCTTATGGAAGATGTGCGTGGTTTTGTGCTGGATGGCCTCTACCTCCAGCAGGTGAGGGGGGTATTTGCGCTGGCCGTAGCGGATGGTCTTTTGCAGACGGCGCAGGCAGTCGGTGGCCAGGTTGTTGGTACCCGACAGTAGGAACTTGGTGACATCAGGCATGAGGGTCTGGCTGCAGGTGAAGATGCCGGTTACCAGCCACATCAGCTCCCAGCCACGCCCCTCGCTTAACCTATGCTCGGAAAAAGTATGTTTTTGCAAATCTGATTATAAAAAAGTCTCATTTAACCCAATGAAGGCATTTAGGATAATTTGCTTTCAATGCACTTTGTTCATAATCCAAATAGGAACCTCCGAAACCTAACCTGTTAAAGATTCAGCTCTGTGGATATCATACCTTTCGAGAAAACAATGAAAAACCATGCACAACCCTTCTTTGACGGCACTCTTTACATCAAAGAACCAATCAATAGGCTGATCGTTGGAAATCACATACATCTCTTGATTTCTTCGAAATGTCAATTCTAAAACGTCTGACTTTTGCTCATTTTGTGGTCATGGGTCACAAACATCTTTTTTTATAAAGGAATCTTGTCTTCCCAGTCAGGACTTACTTGAGTCTGTTTTTGGTCAGTTGCTTAATGATCTGGCAATAGATCTCGTCCTTCAGCGGCTCGTTTTTCAACGGAGACTCGAAGATCTTGTCCGAGAGGTCATTACCGGGGCGATATGACCTCTTGGACGGGAAGTCTCCCATGTACTTCAGAACAGGTGCAAAGGGGTTAAGGAAAAAAATCACTTGGCAACACTTTTTTTGAACACAGAACACGCCTCTAACGAAATGAAACCTATGGACTTCTTTAACTTACTATTTTTTTTAAAAATGCAATAGGAAACATATCATTTGCAATTCACTTTAATAATAATTTTAATAATAACTTGGGTCATTCCATTTATTTTGGATCCATTTTGTGTGTGTCCCTGTTACCTGCTAAATGAATAACAAATAGTTTAAAGTCAATGTTATTTATACTTGTTCAGCATATTACAAAGGTCGGGTGTAAGAAGTGGTAAAGTCTGTTATGATCCAAATGGCCCATCAGGCCAGCGTTTATCTCCTGTTTTGGTACGAAGCATGAAACGACTGGTGAGTACCTTCGATCGTTCCGTACAATACAAAGAAACACGGATTAAACTGTGAACTTTTGCACAAGCATTCCATTGTCATTGTTCATCCCGTTACTTGTGACTTGACTTGGGAAAGGACTTGTGAAAGGACTTGTGATGGACTCAACTATACAGCACTGAAAATATCTGGAATTATATGAACTAAAATGATATCTTCAAAGGCATCGCAGGCTTGTTCTGCCAGCTCTGGGTTGTTGAGAAGTTTCTTGAGGAGTGGCTGTGTAATGGCCGCCTTGCTGTGACTCCACAAATTGTTCTGAAAATGGGACAAAAAAACATAAATTACTTTTAATTGTGTTTATGAAATCAGCTCCAAGTTAAATCTTGCTTTTAGTTTCATGCACAATGCATTTTGATTTATCTCTTATTCTGTTTTTTTTTATAACATATGTACGAACAGTTCCGAATTTAAGAACCAAAGGTGTGTGGTGTTCTCAGTAAATGCACGAGCAATGCTGAAAAAGTTAACTCCTAAAAGTTACAAATGGTTAAAACCCATCGCTGAACCATTGATTAGGCCCCCCCCAAAAAAATCTCCGGTTTCTGGTATGAAGCTTGCCCCAAAAGTGGTTCGGCAACGCGGCTTTTTTGTTGTTGACATTTTTCCCTTCAAATGTCCGCTGATGACTGCAAATGATGGCTACTAAATTTAGTGCAAAATGTATGGGAGCCAAGAGTGGCCACATAAAGCTTATACTCGATCGTAACCCAATAAAAAACACGTTAAAATTGTGCAGCAGCAGGATTCCAGTCAAACCAGTGTGTTTGGTGCTTTTGAGACATCACTTTACATTGAATTTTGTTTTTTTTTGCTGACGCGCATGGCAACGGCGACGTGCGCGCATACCAGAAACCAGAGATTTTTTTTTTTGGGGGGGGGTTAGTGTATGATAAAAACATTTTCAACAAGACAGTTCGTTTCCAATAATAACCCAATAAGAAATATACAAAACTTGACCTGTTGTATTAGTTTCTGCTCAGTGGATATTATACTTTCCGAGAAAAATAGGGGGAAACAATGCACAACCTTCTGATCATGAAACATGATTTTGGTCAATAGCACTCTTTATTTCCAAAATCAGTTACTTTACTGATCGTTGAAAATCACCTACATTTCTTGATTTCTTCTGAATTACTGAAAGCCCGATGTAACAATTTCACAGGTGCTTTGTACCAGTACGATCTTTAATCCAAGTAGGATTTTTGATAATAATTCATTAGGTTACTTTTAAAATGCTTATATGATCGTATATGCCTAGGGGAATTAGACACCAAGTCAGTGGCAAATGGGTGTAGGGAGGTTCTTAAACCGGAAAATCACCATCATGATTTTGAGGCTGTGTTTGGAATGCTTACTCTGGTGCGACGCTTGACACCGAGGCTGAGCTTGCGCATGGGTGGCTGCCGGAAGTGCTCACCGGCAAACTCCTCCAAGGTGTGTTGCTGCTGATGGGCGTCGCCGTACCTCATGGCTTCCTGGGAGGCAAGCATCCGGTCCAACATCCCCTGGGGCAGCATAGTAAAGAGTGCCTAGGGGGTGGGGACAGGAAGAGAGGGTTCGCCATAGTAGTCTTACTGACTTGGCCTACACATTTTTACTTCTCATTGACGCAAGTGCAGAAAATAGATGGTATCATGGCCTGATGAACAGCAGTAACAATTGTGAAGCGCTTTGAGACCTTTGGAAAAAAGCACACATTACTATATTATTGCCAGAAACGACTTCTATTTACCACAATATCTGGAGCAGGTTTTGCAGTAGTTGGCAGGACGTAGACACACTCAGCAGGGAAGTCTCCTTTGAGGCCAGTGCGGTCGTTCTCCCCGTAATACCAACCGCTCTCCATCAAAGCGTCGCCATTCTCCAGCTCGAAGATGATCAGATCGCCTCGCTGGAAACTCAGGAATGATGATCCTTGACCATTAGGAACAAAACAATTAAATGTTCAAACGTTGCACAACATGTGTGAGGGTTCTGTCAAAATGAGACAGAACTGGGCAGAGGTCGAAACAAGGGTTTGCGGGCATTAGGAAAGAGAATAAGGTACTCCTTACAATAGTGTTCGTTGCACTTCAATTGGATATTCCGTTGACAATCGGATATTCCGTTGACAATGTATGGCTGTGTATAGGTCGCATTTATCGACATGTCAAACAAATAAAATTCTTAGCACAAGGCCTTTAAAGTTTCAAGTTTGTAGTCCTGAAAATGAAGATGCCAATTCTTTTTCCTTAGAATACTTTTATGCTACTATTTTTAAACTATTTCTTTAAATGATGGGTAGTAGACATATCAAAGATTACAAATATCAATAACCATAAAAATCGAATTAAAAAAAAGACCCCCATTAATTTCTTTGCATTTTCTCTACCATGGCCTGTGTCCAGTTCCGTCTCATTTCACAATGCCCCACATTTTTGTGTGCAAATTAGTTATTTTATACCCCTGGTTGTAAAGGGGGTTCAGAATCTGACAGAAATATTCCCAAGTTTGGCTCTTCCTACCTTGGACCGGGTTGTCTTGCAGAGCCACAGCGTAGCGGGATCTTTTCTTCATTCCTTCCAGGAAGAAGAGGATAAGATCACTGATGTCCTGCGCGTTGGAGGAGGTAAATGTGTATTCCTCCCCCTTGACTGTCAGGACCGTGAAGCTCTGCTCATGAAGCTTGCCCGTCCTGAGAGAGATCGAGAAAATTGACATGAGCAGGATTCGAATCTGAAATCCATGAAATACTGGACTTGTGTTACAGAGCAAGCTCTACCAATACAGCAAGCAAAGGATTTGTACTATGCTCTGATAAACAAAAGAATGCTCTTTATTGATGTTCTGTCGATGCAACTGGAAAACCGACGAGTGGGATTTGAATCCTGGACCGCTGGAATACTGAAGCGGTGCTCCAACAGCGCAAGAGAATGATTTGTACTGATGCTCTGATACTTGGGCCTGAGCAGGATTGAAACCTTTAACTTGTGAAGTACTATCCCAGTGTTCTACCAACTGAGCTTAGAGCTGGGTTTGAACCTGTGTCCTTTGGCTTGATGTATCAGGGTTCTACCAATGTTCTCTCCCCACTGAAATTGAAAAGGGATTCTAACCTTCTACTCTTTTTTCCCCGAATAGCCATAATGCATTATTGAAAACAATATTAGATAATGTAATTCCAAATGCCTTGGGATATTGCATTACCCATCACGCAACGCATTACCCATCATGCAACGCATTACCCATCATTCAACGCATTACCCACATTCCATCGCACACCAGCTACTGGACACCTGTGTGATCTTTAAGGGAAGGAAAACTCCAGCAGAAGCTGTCCAAGGTCATCCACGACATTACCCATCATACAATGCATTATCAATCACGTGATGCATTACCCATCATGCAATGCATTACCCATAATGCAAAAAATTACCCATCATGTAATGCCTTACCAATCACGCTACGCGTTACCCGTTATGCAATGCCTTATCCACAATCCATCACTAACCGGCTACTGGACACCTGTGTGATATTAAGGAAGGACAATTCTAGCAGGACTTGTTCCAGGTCATCCAAGACGTACATCCCGATACAGTTGACGGCAACGATTACGTCATTCTTGGGCAGGCTGGGGCCGGAGAACTTGGAAACCTCGTAGAATCGAGAGAAGAGGAGCGGCCACTTGAAGCGGGCGTAGTTGACCACGTCTTCCTTCACGCGCATCTTTTCTACATGCTCCTTGGCATAGTAGCTCTGGAAGACGCAACGACAACAACCATTCTTATAGACTCAAAACCAAACCGTTACTGATGTGGCACCCAATCAAACCAGTGTCACAGGCGTTCTTATTTTCAGGGCTGAAATTCGGGGGAAATGAAAAATGCAATGTTGGGTCTATACATAAAAATCATGAATTCATCCCGACAAAAAACCCGAAATCGGGAAAATTCCCACCAAAAATCTGGAAATCAGGACAAATCCTGACAAATCTTATCTCTGTGATTGGAGGCGCGTGAAATTTGAAATGTGCTCATCAAATGAGCTTGCACGTTGAAACAGCCAAATGCTAGCTGACATCTTGTACATTTCTTTTGTTTTAACGGTAATTGATCGGCAAAAGTCTGATCCATAATAATAAGCACCATGGTGTTTTGACCAATCAAAGCCAAGTTTCTGCCACGTGTGTATGATACGTACGGCTGGAACATGCACATTGGCGTTGCTGATGCCCACGTGTGTAGTAACTGAGGCCTAATGGATCTTTCTATTCTAACCGTTCCACTCACATTCTTGAGTTCGTACATGACCATCTTCGCCCAGCGTTCCAGGGTCTTGGAGCCCGTCACGGAGCTCTCCGGAATGTAGGTCGGCAGGAGGTTGATAAGACGATCGTAGATTATCTCCCCTCCGTAGTCCACGTAGTACTGCTGGGCAACTATGCCAACCAGGTCACCATCCTGAGACCCCCAAAAAGGGGAAGGGTTTGGAGAAAACTCACAATTTTCAGCCAAGAATTTAACCATCAAGGATTGATTGGGAAACTAGGCAAGCCTTGAAAATCTAATCCCAGAGTGCAAACAATTCTATTCAATTGATTTGGAATAGGAAAAAAAGTTCGTAAAATAAGCTGTAGTGTTAATTAACACGATTGAAACGAAAAATCCACTTTTTGACGTTCGCATGCAGACAATAGACGGGTGCGTACCTATGTTCCCCAGTCCCAGATCTCTTCCCCAGTCCCTATGTTTCCCACAGTGACCCCGTCACCCAGGACCCACAACCATAACCCTAACCCTAGGGAAACACTGAGGAACATGGGAACATATATACTTGGGAATACATATAGGGACCGGGGAACATCGGGTGGATCCCAGACTGGACTTACCGGTATGTCGTACACAAGTATAGTGAAGAATGAAATGAAATGAAACCAATGGTGCAGACTTAACAGCCAAGCTTTGTAAACTGAAAGTCTGTCAGTCAGTTGAATAGGTAACTAATCTTAGGGTTACAGACCAGTAAATAAACTTCCATAGACCCCAATGGTAAATGCTCCCACTTCAAAAATTCGGGAAAAATACTCACAACTCTCCAAGATGTTCGAGACACACATCAAATTAAAGCTTATTTCATCATCTTTCATTTTCTTTTCAATTTTCGGGGGTCAACTGATGACTTTTAGGAGAAATTTCCATCTGAAGATGATCACCCCTGAAAATAGTCCCGAAGCCCATCGCCATTGGGCCCCGTGGTGCATAGACACTGACAGAACTATATTCAAGCAAACTTGACACAAAGTGCACGCTATAGATTACACGCGCTGACAGCAGGAATAGCCCGGGCATTTTAAAACGGTGCGACATCCAGAGTGCAATGTGGACCATGCTGTATGGGATAATATCTCACTGTTGTTGTCATGGCTCAACCAATCTGGAATGATGATTCGAGTTTGCTCAAAGATGATGATGATTATTATATTTTCAGGAGAAGACCTTTAGCATCAAGTCTCACCTTATCACATCGATATTCCCCAGACTTGACTCCACGCACAATCTGCTGGTAGATCAGATTAGTCCCAATGGGGTCCTCTGTAGGGTCATGCCAAGGGGCGAAAATCTCCTTGCGGAAGAACAGGCGCCAGGGGGCATTGCGCTCCTGCGCGCCTTGCTCTTTGGCGTACTGCTCGCACTGCGAAATGGCATCCATGACGTGGTCGCCCCCGCTACCCAATGACGACCGCTTCAGAAAGCAAACAAGAGAAAAAAATTGAAAGCTATGACTAGAATGTTTCGAAGGTGGGATTTGAAACGGACATTCTGTGAACTCAGATTCGATTGAATATTCTAAGCTCATAACCAAGTTTTTACATGTATATGTACGAATTAGCCTAAATTGTGTAAGCCGATCAGGAATTCCACTTGCAAGTCGGAAAACTAGACGTGCTTGCACCATTTGCAATGTGCATGTCCCGAATGGGACGCCGATCAGGCTTTGCATACCTGTCGACAATTGACGAGCTTAATGCGAACATCGTGAATGTACCAAATACTTTTTGAGGAAGTTAACTGGCTGATTTTAAAGATGCAAACTTATAACATAAAAATAACATCGTGGACATTTGTATTTTATCATCTTGAGGCTGCTCACATTTTTCCAAATATTTACCTGGAAAAATGCTATTCACATTATTCGGTAGATGATCGAATATTTGAATATTCAGTATATTTGGCCCAGCCCTAGTTCACCTTGTCAAAGAGAGCAATGAAGAGAGAGAAGCCAAACTGGTCTCGGAGGGCGATCTTGTCTGACAGCTGTCCACAGAGTTCCCTGGCTGTGGTGGCCGAGTCGGCCAGTAGGGTTTTGGTGGTGCCATCCATGAAGGTGATGGGCAGCATCAGGGGCTTCTTGGATTTGGTGGCCTAAAGAAAAAAAAGGGGAAACCCTTAGGGGAATATATGAGAGGAATAGGCAGCTTGAAAATCGAGTTATGCTCCAAAAACGGGATGAAGGAATGGCATACCCCCCCGCGAAAAAAATAGGTTTAGGCACCCTTACTATAAGAAATTGTTCCCTAAAACGGGACTTGGTGGCCTAAACAAAAGAGGGGAGAACCTCAATCGGCCGTGTAAGGATAGGGAATTTTGTAAATAGAATTTGGTGGCCTGAATAGAGAGGACAGAATGCGCAATGGGCAACCTAAGAGTAAAGAGTTATTGCCGAAAATGGGATTTGATGTCCTGAAGAATAGGACGAACCCAAAGAAACAACTGTACGCGAACATGACAACGAGACTATCCGCAATAATGCCATTTTATCAGGTAAACATTGAACAATTATAAAGAAGGTATCCTCAGAATCTTCAAACAACAAAATCAAAGGTTTTGTAAACAATACTGATAACTTCGTTGCGGGAAGAATCCACCAACTTTTACCTGACACCGGGTCTTTTGCGGATAAAATTGTCTGCAACTTATCCGAGATACATTTTGAGATGACTCCTTACCTGTAGTTCCAGCCAGCTGGGTGGCTGTGTCCTGGGCCCGTTGGCGAAAGTTCGTTGCAGCCTCTCTTCGCAGTATGGCGCGAAGCCGGGCGGACCCTCGCTGATGAAACAACGCAGGTACTTGACAAACTGCACAGGAAAGCATGAGGTAAAAAGACGTCGCAACAAGAAATGGAAGAGACTAAAACAAATCTGATGTCAAATGTATGAATTGCACTACAATCTAAATAGTGAAATTATAAAGTTTGTAAAAAATTCAGTCGATCAAAGAAAAACGCAAAATGACAGCTCCCAAGGCATTACGTCAAATTGATATCACTTCGATCTCTTTTAACCCCCCAAAACGTTCGTCAAAATCCAGCGCCTTAGAACACAAACTGTATCCGTTTGGAACAAGCAGAGCAAGGTTTATCACATCACAGATTATCAAAAGATACCAATGGTTATAGGAAGATATTGCTGGTTATCAATAAATATCACTGATTATCAATAGCTTTCACTAGGTATCAATAATTTTATCTGTTGGCTGTCAAAAAATATCACTGTTTCTCAAACGTTATTGCTAGTTATCATTACATATCACTGGTTACCAATAGACATCACTGGTTATCAATAGCTACTTGTCATCAATAGCTACTGGTCATCAATAGATAGCACTAGTTAGTGGTTACCAATAGATAATACTGGCTACCAATACATTTGAATGGTTGTCAATATATCATCACTGAAACTATACATCGCAGCACTATCAATACCTACCATCAGTTATCAATATTCAATAGTTATCAAGTTATCAAGTTGTCAAGTTTTCAATATCATCACTGACTATACATCACAGTATTATCAATACATACCAATATCAATATTCAATAGTTATCAAGATAAAAAAGTTTTCAAGTCTTCAATAGATTTCACTGGCTATTAACAAGAGAGTTTTTTTATTTGACCAAAGAGATTAATGAATCGGTCTTGTACAATTGAAAAAAGCGATTGACATTAAGCTTGATAACTGCGATATATGTTCTCACCCTGTCAGTCGGCGCAAAGCAGCCTACACAGAGTGCCAGCAGGATCCAGCCCCTAGCGTGGCTACTCCTGGAAGGGTTGTTGGTAAGCTGTTTACAAATCATGCAGTAGATCTCATCCCTTCAATGACCAAAAACAGGTGCAAACTAGAGGTTCGCGTTTGTTGTTACAAACGCAGAGTGGTCGGGTAGACAACCATTTCATTAGACATTGTCCAATTAAGTTATAAATATATTTATGTCAGAAAAAAAGGACCAAGAATTTCAACATTTCCAATACCAATTATTTTGTACAAAAAGAATGCGTCTTTTAAGGTGTGATAAATTTTTAGTATACAGTTGGGTACACGTACAAGTTATTTCCGGTTTGATGGCGTCATCAGTCAAACAGGGAAGGGAGGACACTTGTTTATCATTAAGTAAAAATAACGCATGGAAATATGGAAATTAAGTGTAAGTAATAATAACAGCTAACTTCCAGTTTGATGATGTCACAGTATTTGGAAGCAAAAGGTCAATATTAAGTGTAACAGATGTCATTTTTGGGGGGCAAAAAACATAGTCATGAGACAGGGATCAAATGATGGATTTAAATTAAAAATAATAATAATAGTTATTGTTGAATTCTCCCTACAGTAGCTTCCGGTCTGATGACGTCATGATTATGAAACCTTGCAAATTCATTTGCGGTTGCTCACGGGATATATAGGGGCAATATATCATAAAAATTTGATTGAGGGTTTTAATATTTTAAAAGATTAAACTGTTTTCTATGTGCCGCTGGAGGGCGCCCTTTCGTGGATGACGTCAAAATAATGTTTTTGTGATTGGCATTCCTCACTTAACACTTCCATAATGTATTGTCTGTAGTAAAATGCTTCCGTTTTAGAGTTAGATTCAGTTTCTATTGCACTTCCGGTAACACCGGAAGTAAAGGTCAAGCAGTTTTGTGCCCGGGAATAAGAAATGTTGCTCAAGGCCCCGTCTACAACCTCACGAAAAAACGAACACGATACTCTATTTAGTTCAAGAGATATAGGTCAAAGTATTTTGTCAAATCGTGCAATCAAATCGCTTGTAATTTGATACCTGATGACGTCATGATGACGTAACAGCAGTTATAACATCTCCGTAACATGGTAAAAGTTCACACAAGGTTTTATGATCATACCGTAAACCGTTTGGAAGAAATTGTGCTTTGTTTTGATTTCAGGCTAATGTCTTCATTTTGAATTCACCCAACTTTGACCTTCCGGTAGACCCGGAAGTAAAGGTCAAGTGAGTTCACGTACGGAACAAAAAATGTTTATCAATTTATGGTCTATCTGTTTACAAGATTGGAGCAAAATTGATAATTTTGTTGAAGAGTTATAGATGAAAGAAGATCGTCATTTTTTCAACGAAAATCGCTTGTAATTTGACACCCGATGACGTCATTATGACGTCAGTGTAATGTGCACCACTCCGAGTGAGGGTCCTTATATGTTTAAAGTTACAAGTTCATATCATATACCGTTTAGGAGAAAACCCGCGGAAACGTGCTATGCAGAAAAAAAAGAAAGAAAGAAAGAAAGAAAGAAAGATTAATCGCAACAAATCCAAAGAGTGGTCGGGTTGTGCCCGACCACTCAATAAATACAATTCGTTACATTATTCACTTCGTACTCAGCTTCCGCGTCCTCAGTAGAGGAAGCTTCAAGGCCGAGGTATGGCGCCCAATCACTTGATCGAATATTTGGATATTCGAAATTTCTGACCACTTCACCCATTTTTTTTTTAGCAAAGGATCAACATCAGTTTCGCATTTGGAGTCATTGAATCAGCTATTCTGAGCTATTGAATCAAAATGTAGGCTACAATTTTGCATTCGGGGACGAAAATAGTTGGGGGGGGGGACGACATGTCAACCGCGTCCCCACCGATCGTCTCCCAAGGTTGGCACCGAGCTTCAGAAACGACATACTTTACGCGTAAATGTTGTACGTAGGGCTTACATGTATGCCTACACGATGTACGGCGTCAGTTGGTCAAAGCGATCATTCTGGCCCCCTAAAACTTTTCAAAACGTTTTACTTTTCTTTGCATGTGGGTGTGTGTGTGTGTAGATAGGCTTATATTTTGTTATATGGCACACGAATTTTTCGTAGGTCCCAAAAGTTTTAGGCACAGTGCCTACTGTACGTGCCTATTGGATAATACGGGCCTGTCCTGCTGAACATATCATAATAGATAGTTTGAAGTCCATTTCAAGGATAGCTGCATAGCAAATTGCACAGGTCGGGACAAGGCCGAGCAAAACAAAATAGTTTCTTGTCCAGGCTTTCTGTAAAAATGAAGGTGGCATGCGTTTTTTCCCCAAGATGGCGGATTTTTCAAGATGGCAGATGGATTCCTTCATTTTCCTGACTCTTTTGCTGATACAAAATTGTGTACACCCTTTCTACATACTTACAATTTTGTTGGAAACAACAAAAAAGACAATATTTGACACTGTATTTGCAAAATATAATACGCTAGCAAATACATGAAATAAAAAAGGAGGCGGGCAGGAAAAAGGAAGCGGACAGGAACGAGAAACTGGTTAAAGACATAGTCCATCATTTGTAATTTGTGCATTTTGTTCGTTTGAAGCAACAAAAGTGTTCAAAATCTGATGAAGGATACTGAACAACTAACCTGATGAAGTTTCAGCTCAGCTTCAGCTGTATATTCCGAGAAAAACAGCATTCTAGGATCTCAATTTCAAATCAAAAGTTACTAAATCATGTTTTGAATTGCAGCTTTACGCGATGTCGCGCACTGATCCGACGAATTATAGCAACCGCCTGTGCGTCGTGCCAATGCTTCTTAAGACGCACCGTTGGAAATGCCTTCTTTCATTGATTTCTTCAAAATGAGAGCTTGCCAGAAAGAATAATTTCACAGGGAGTTTAGTCCCCTTACTATCTTTCAACCAGTATGTTTTTCAACAATAATTACGCCAGTTACTTTTTTGGATAGCTGCAAATGATGGACTCCGGCTTTAAATTTGGACCCCTCATTAATGGATTGACTCATAGACTCACCTCAATTCTGGCTGCAGGATGCCATGTCCGATAATGAAACGCAGCTTCTCCAGGTTGGAGGTTGGTCGGTCGATCACCACGGTGTTTCCGTACTCCTTCTTCAGGGTCAGGGTCACCAAGTTTTTGGACATGGTGCTCTTTTTGGTCCGATCGGTATGCACACGCATGGACTGCGGTTGCTGGAAAAGTGGCACAAAATTATTATTATTATTAGTAATAGTATTTTCTTTAATTCAAGATGACTTGTTAGATAGCAAACTATATTATTTAATTTAAGGACCATTGGTCCTTCCAACATCATCCCGGTCCCCGAATCCGGGAACCTGAGGAAGACTGACAACCAGCGTGGGGTCATCATCAGCCTCACATGTCCTAGCCAAGATCTACAACCGCCTGAATCTCAAACCGTATCAGGACGGCCATAGGCCCCAAGCCGATATTTAACCAGAACGGCTTCAGAGAGAAGATGACTGCAGTCGCGCCAATCCTGGCCTTCCGAAGAATCATTGAAGAGGTCAAGTAGAACAATCTGCCCGCTGTACTGACTTTCATTGAGGCCCTCGATTCTATCCAGCGAGGCAAAGTGATCAAGATCTTGAAGGCATATGGAGTCCCCTCTCGACTTCTCAAAGCAATTGAGGCTACTTACACAGGCACCACCGCCAAAGTTGTCACCCTCGATGGAGACAGTGACGTGTTTGACATTATTGCTGGAGTCCTTCAAGGTGACACGCTGGCGCCTTTTTAGGTCAGTATAGTCTTCGACTACACCCTGAGACGAGCACTCAAGGATCACGAGGATTTGGGTTTCACTATAACATCAACGACGTCCAGAAAAATCGGTCCAAATACCCTGTCTGATCTGGACTTTGCGGATGACATAGCACTGTTATCAGACCAAATCAGAGAGGCCAGGAGCTGCTGAACTGAGTGGAGTCGGAGTGTGAGAAAGTAGGGCTACACCGCAACGCCAAGAAAACGGAGCACATGGTATTCAACACCGGCGACCATGATGCTCTGACGACCAACGGCGGTGCGTCTCTCAGGCTCATTAATGACTTCAAGTACCTGGGCGCCAGGATGCAGAGTACTGAGAAGGACATCAAGGTACGGAAGGCTCTGGTGTGGAAAGCTCTAAATGACACGACGAAAATCTGGAGGTCCAGCCTGTCAAAGACGCTCACGTTGAGATACTTCGACCAAGCGGCATTTGAGACGATTCTTCTCTACGGTAGCGAGTCGTGGACTCTCACAGCAGCCCAGACCAAGTCACTCGACGACGTGTGCTACACCCGGATGGTCAGCTGGAAGGCCCATATGACGAACACCGAGCTCTACGGCAACCTGCAACAGGTCTCAGGTCAAGCCTCCCTGAGCCTTGCTGGGCACTGCTACAGACATCCAGAGATGATAACAAGTCGGGTGATCCTGTGCAAACCTCAGGACGGAAAACCAAGCAGAGGGAGGCCAATCAAGACCATGATAAGGACAATGAAGGCTGATGCAGGAGTTGAGACGACTGATGAGCTTGCTAGCTGCATGAACATTCGTGATGTGTGGCGTGTGCATCATCGCGCTCGTCTCAAGCAGCCTCTTGGGTCGACGGAGCGAGTGAGTGAATTTGACATTTCAAGATACTTTGCTTTTGACGCTAAAAAATAGCAGAAATAGGAAAAGTAGCCAAGTTAGCAAGAACTTAATCATCACATAAAAAAAAATGCACTAAAATTAAGTTCAAATTGTTTGGCATGTTGAATATAGGAACCTATTTACAATACATTGGCCAGTCATCTCACTGAAAAAAGCTTACATGTCACCAAACACTTATTTGGCATCCTGTCAGCGGCCTCCGGGGTTCTAGCATTTCCTGGCACTACAAAAGCTCGATCTGAACACAACAATATTATATAAACTGCATATATGCACTAAATGATATTACGCATCATCACGTTTGGGTTGTGCAGAATTCCATGACTTCGCCATGTTTTCTTGTCTTCAAATATCAGCCGTTCATCGCTCCTTGTAAAACAACAAAAACCCATAACTATTCAATGACTTCTATGGTAACTTTCAATTACAGGATTTTTCGGGATTTTTTTCCAAAGCTGTGGGAACCGTGATGAACTCATGACAACTAAGACTCTTATTTTTAATTACTACCATGCCATCGTCCTCCATGTTCTCCAACACAAAACAGCAATTTTGGCTGGTGCCCTGGGTGCTTTCCAAGCAGAACCTTTTTCTCAAAATTTGAAGCTCGGTGAAAATGCGGGTATGGAGTAGTGGAAACTGGCTTCCAGAGCTATGGATACGTCTATTGTCAGCCTGTTCCAATGTTGCTGTAATTATGAAAGACCTAGGCAATATAGCCCTAGACAAAAGATTCGGACGTGGCTCAAGTATGTACTGGATAAGACTGGAGACGATATAGACACAGATTAAACCGCTGCTTTGACGTCACACTATTGTTAAAAGTGTGGATTCGGATCTACGAATCTCTTTCACTGGTCACAAAGTGTGGATTCGGAAAGAGGAATCTTTAGTAAAATGTGGATTCGGAATTACGAATCCACACTTTGAACACGTCGGACAATATTGTTCTCCATAAAAATGAAAATTTGCTTTCCGAAAATTACCAATGCATCTTAAATGTCAGATTTTCCGCCGTCACTGCAAAATCTACTTTTAGTCAGAAAGAAATCGTCGTCTGAACTATCCATTTTGACGTAAGGAGCCTATACACACAAAATGACTTACACATGCTAAACACGCCAGGAAACAATGTTGCAACCTGACGCCACTTCCGCGCTTGTGTACAACGTCTATGGAGAGTCATTTCAAGTATTTCCCTAATAATTTTGGAAACATTTATCAGTCCCAGATTGATGTCTTATCATTTTTGCAACGAATGGCTTTCATTGAGATGATATAGGAAGAAAAAAAGTGGCGTCAGGTTGCAACATTCTTTCCAACACTTCTGTTGACGCAATGGTTTAAGTCGAAGAATACACTCGCAATTGTGGATTCTTAATTTACGCATTAACTCGGCGCTTCGCGCCTCGTGAATTCTTAAATTACGAATCCACACTTTCTCGTGTATTCTCCGTAACTGACTTCAAGAATGGAAATACAAAAAAATAAGAATGCAAAAAACATCGAGACAATTTACCCTGTTGGTTAAAGCAGACTTGGCCTTGGGCTCCGGAAGATCTCCCATGAAACGGAGAATGGCGATCCACACTGCCAAGGCAGCCTAGTAGACCAAAACAGAAAAAGTCGGTCAGTATCATCAGTTAATTGTTTCTCCCCTTAAGACTGCATTTGGATCATGTTCCCCTAATCAATGAATCAAATCCGGTCTTGGGAACTATGACACTGGGGCCTGAGAAATTCAGAGCATACCACCTCGAGCACACACATGTAAGCCGGAATATTGAGCGTGAGGTATGCTCGGAATTTCTTGGGTTTCGGTGCCAGTGTGATTTACTTGTCGCGACCTGCGATTGTCAATATTAACAACATATGTGACATATCTATGCAGCTTCAGGAATCGTGACACAGGTAAAATGAAGAACACTGGATCAAACCAATTTTTTTCCAACCCCAAACAAGACAGCCAGTTCATATTGCCGCAAAAGCAAAGGCAATCATGAAATCGTGACATCACAATTTTGGTAAATATTTAGCAATTATTTTAAAAACCGTTTAAAAACGTTTAGCCATCTCACGTTTCGTCATTTCACCTGCCCATTATGTCTGCAGTCATTTAGTGTGATTGACATGATAAATCAACAATGATTGACATATTGAATAAAGAGCAGTCATTAAAACATAACTATGTATACCCCAAATGTACCTGCACAGCTGCTTCTAGGGGTTTTGTGAATGAAATAGGTTGGAAAATATTGATAAATATTTGTGCTATGTACATGTATGTTTAACTCAAAGAAAGATCGCGTTGGTCCCTTGTTTACAATTCGGTTTTGTTTGAACGTTTTTGAAAATTCGTAAACGGATATAGAAAGTTCTTCGTTTAAATGTTTAAACGTGTGAACGTCACATCATTTGTCCCTTCACCATCCCAAACCGTCCTGTCTATTACTCCCTGTAACCGCCCCAGCACTTATGGTGTTATGAATTCATCAGGGTATCAATACAATATTACAGGCGCTAACATGTAAAAGAGACTGAATGTTATACACTGACCTGTCTGTCACTCTCATTCCTCGGGTCCAGCAGTGGTTCCTTCAAGGGACGCTTGATGAACGAGGTGCTGGCCCCGGCCTGGAAGTAGGTGGCGGCGAACTTGGCAAACTTGTACTCCGATATGTCCTCCTCGGATTCGGGCACTGCGGGGGCCATCTTGTAATCGCCTGGGCTAAACTCGATGGTTGCCCGACGCGACTTCTCCAAATCCTGCCAGGAGGAGTGCCGACAAAATATACAAAATTTTGTTCCATTACTCAAGATAATTGCTTGTCAACCAGTTTGAGCATTCATTGGACGTATATTGCATGAAATTTTGAAATTTTGAGAGTTATATTTTCAGTTTTGTATTTTTGACTTCTCCAATCCTGACAGGAGGAATGTCAACAAAATAAACAAAAACATTTTTCACAACTGAAGATCTCAAGTTTCTCGTCAACGAGATTAGGCATTCATTGCACGGATTTGCATATATACATGTGAAATTTGGAGATTTTCAGTGCGATATTTTCAGTTTTGCATTTATGTACGGCTTGCTTTTGTAGGTTTTAACTTAATATCACTCCTCCATCTATTACAATTACCTCTTGTACTTGTTCCCGTGGTTTGTTTACGAATATAATCAATGTTACTGATTTTTTTTAGTGAAATCGTGTTTCAAGATCAAAAGGCTATGCATGTTTTTTTTCACCGTTTTCTCGAAAGTGTAATATTCACTGAGCTGAAACTTCGACAGGTTAGGTTTTAAAAATTCTTCTTTGGATTTTGAGTGTTGTAATTGGTGGAAAGAAACGAAATGTATGAAAAGCAAAACGATCCTAATATACGCACCTCGAATCCTCTAGGGGCATGGACGGGCTGTCCGTCATCGTCAAATGCCCCGAAGAGATCGTCTACTACCTCGGCCGTGGACTGCTCCGTGTTGCGTTTCCTGTCGGCTTCCTTAATGGTCTCCATCTTTGCGATGCGTTCCTGCTCCTCCTTTAGCCCCTGCCGTTGGTCGGCCTCCTCCATCTCCTGGATGCGCTGCTGCATTCGCCTCTCGGCCTCTTCCTGCGATTAGAGACAAAATGACGGAAGATGTGACAAAGGGTTTGAAATCCAAGCTCCAAGTTTGAGATCATCGGAATGTGTGCGTTTGTGTGTGTGTATAAGGTGTTTTTTTAGGCAAACTATGAATGTGTGCCAATGATCAAGTAAATGGCCTCCTGCTTATACAGACGTCTTACTACTCAAGCACGGAACGTACCGTGGTGGGTTGGCTAATTCGAACCTGATATAGCAGAAACAAAAGATGGAATCTGCATCGGGGTGATAAACATTCAATATTGGGTTGTACTTTTGCCCAATACCTATAGTCGTGTTCCCTAACGTGGCGCACTTCAAAACCTACCCGACTTTCCTCGTGTAGTGTTGCTAAACCTCTTTGTTGACAAACCTCAAATTCAAGCAGTAAAATACTAGTACTTATACCTTATTTAAGGCTTGCTATTTAACCTCTGTGAACAATTTCGGTTTCATAAAATTTAATCCGAAATTCAAAAACGGTGGCGTCCGGAAATTGGGCACAAATTGGCGGAGTGTTCCCTAACGTGGTGCACTTGAATAAATCTCGGAAAATTCCAAATTAACATTTAAGAATTTCTGTAAACTTGATAAATTCTGATAAATAAAAATTATCTCTACTTACATAGCCAGCCAGATGTTTGTCAGAAAATTATTTTCTTATTTTTCGGGGCATTTTCAAAGGATTCACTTTGCACTTGAAAATAAAATCGGAAAATCACGCCAAAAATAAAATAAAAGTTAGACGATATGGAGATACATGTATGCCAATACGTAAACTCTTGTGCAGTTGGCTGCTTTTAATGTAGTGCTCATGCAGTGGCCCTTACCTTTGCTTTCTTGGCTCCCATCTGCTTCTTCAGTTTCTTCTCCTCCTCCAGGCGGATGCGCTCCGCCTCCTTGCGTCGCCGGTAGTCCGCCAACAGCTTCTGGTACTGGCGGCGCTGCAACACCATACGGAAACCGGCCTGGATCTTGACGATGCTGGTTGGGTAGTGGCTGACCTCGGCGCGGACGAGGTAACCGCGACAGTGAGCCTGACAAAACAGGGGTGGAGGGAAGAACGAGATCATATTACGGTTTTAATCAACTATCAAACTTCCTTCAAAGAATTAATACTAAATTTGTATGAGGGACACAAATACTTCACTATCCGCTGTCCACTACCGAAATACTATTCTTGGTACAAGGCTGGATTTGGATTTTATTCCCTTAATAATGTATAATATACACTGCCAAAAAAGAAAAAGTCCACACTCATTGGAGGGGTCATAATTTTAAATCTGATCGTCTTATGATGACGTCATTTATATAGACATTTGGGGAATGTTGTTAGCTACATTTTGATACCGCGTTTGCTACCGAAGACTGTAAATCGTCCAAGATTGACAATGGTTTATGAAAAATGATGCAGTTTGAAAAGTTGAAAATGTAAAGATTACGAGAGGTTAAATTGCTAAGCGTAACCACACATGCCCGTAATTGGCCCCTATCGACTGCACAGTGCCCAAACAAAGCACAGGTAATTCAATTTGAATGCTCCCATGCATGCAAGCACTGTGCGATCGATACTATCTGTCGTTCGTTTCGGGCAGTGTGACATATTGTCACTAATCTCCACTCGCGTACTCTTTAAATGTGCAACTTTTCAAATTGCATCATTTCTCATTAAACCGTTGTCAATGTTGGACGACTTACAGTCTTTGGTAGCAAACGGGGTTTCCAAATGTAGCTTACAACATTCCTAAAAGGGTCTTTATATACATGATGTTATCATAAGACGATCAGATTCAATATTATGACCCTCCAATGAGTGTGGACGTTCCTTTTTTGCGGTGTTTGATATAACAAGGTGGTGCTTATATTGTGCTTTACATAGCGCTTCACAATGATTACTCCTGTTCATCAGCCCATGAGACCTTTTTTATTCAGCAGCTGCTCGAGATCCGCACTCTCCCTTCACAGCTACCCACTTATACTCCTAGGTGGAGAGAGGCAATTGTAGTAACGCCTCTTGCGCCAGAACACAAGCATGCATGTTCCTCGTCAGGCTTTGAACCCGCGTACCATGACATATGCGTCGAACACTATAACCAAGTTTATTTACTCTTCTGCAACATACTTGCATTTTGTCTTTTTTTTCTTTTTTTCTTATTACAAAACAACTCTGACGTTACAGCTTCCTTGAAACCCTACCCAGTTGCTGAAAAAAAACCAACCTGAAATTTCAGAATTCTCCTTCGCAAGAACTGATAGCGATAGCTCAGCACTCTCCCACGCAGCACAGCCTGTAGACGCAGATAGCCACGCTTCATCTGTGGTCAAACAAACCAGACAAAACTCATAAGTAATTATGTATTTCAATTGACACATTATCCGTTGCAACTTCAAGAGAGAAATGCTATTTTTAGCACAATTTTCTAATGTATTTCAACCCTAAAGGGGCAAGGGCGGAATCCGCCCCCTCAACTTTTTCCGCGATAACTTTGACAATTTTTTTTCATAAAAAAACATAAAAATCGGACCACGAGTTGCTGCGCAGCGACAAATTTTCCGGCGCTACGCGCCTTGAAAACTGAATTTCCCCATATACGTAGTACCATTCGTGCATATTGATAATTAATTAGCCATTATTCCAAAACCCTTTGACCTATAGTCATGACATTTCTTGGATATGTTTATGATAAGTTGTTCTATGCATGTACCGAGTATCACAATTTTTCGTCACTCGATGGCCGAGATCTAAGGGAGGGGGGGGGGCGGAATCCGCCCCCCCCGGCTGAGAGATGGTCAAAATAGCCCGGCCCTTTTAGGGATAAGGTGGGCATGGTCGCTTTTAGCATGCACCAAAAAAATCAGAAAATCATGTCCAATTTGTGAAGCTAAATTTGTGAGTGGAGATAACAATTAACATTAGCTGACAATTTTAAAGAAATTGTTTTACGTTCATATAGGATTTGTTCAAGTGGGTCATGTTACGGAACCCTCCGCCCAATTTTGGCTCAATTTCTGGACACCACCTTTATTGACTTCAGACGAAATATCACGATACTAACATTTTTCACAAGGGCTTCCGTACCAAGTTTCATTCAGGTTATACAGGAAAAATACTTCACTGAATTAATTTGAAGCTCCTCAGTTATGAGGTTTGGAAACATTAAAAGAAGTCAACCGGGGGACAATCATTACATGCACCACGTTAGGGGACTCAACTAATGGCTCCGTGTACAAGTACCCCCTCAACGGTAAGAAAGGGAGCGTTGGGGAAAACTATACTATACTGAGGGGGACATTCAAACTCATTGCTGCTGGCACCTGACGCTCAGGCAAAGACGCTATGGCTTTGTGCACATTCGAATATAATCAGTCGTACATACTACGCGTTATATACGCGAACACTCGGTGTGTCTCCTGCACTGGGCTCTCGTATTGGTCAAAAGGCGCCCTCTCTTGTTCCTGCACAGAGCTAGCCCATAATACTGACTTTGATGGATAAATGTTATGGGAGGGGTATATTTTTATTCAGCCCCCACCTTGAGATAGCGGATCCTATACACGTATTTGCGCCAGGCCTTGGCGATGATGGTGACGCTGTTCTTCATCTTCAGGAAGTGTTTGCGATAGAACCATCCCCTGAACGTCTTCTGGATGATGATGCAGCGGGCCGTCAGCACTTTGTCTCGCTCCTGCTCCAGATGTAGATCATGGGTGTCCTGTGGGAAAACAAAACAAAGTCAATCAATCACTCCGTAAATAACCTTCTTAAAAAAAATCAACTTTCTTGGAAATGACAGCACACCAGGTGCCATAGTTTCATAGGATGCTTAAGACTGTTATTTACTCACATTCAAGTAAAGAAATCCATAACAATTTGATATTTTTGGTTTTTGATGTTTGCAATAATTGTATATTACCTTTAAATTCACAAAGGATCATTTGCTTTTTGTGCATTGTTTTCGTTTCCAATAATCACACCACTTTAATCTAAAGAAGAAAGTTCAATACCTAACCTGTTGAAATTTCAGGTCAGTGGATTATACTTCTCAAGAAAACAGTGAAAAACCTTGCACAATTTTTGGATTATTAAACCTATTTTCGTCAACAGCATGCTGTATTTCCAAAAATCAGTCAATTGACTGATCGCTGGAAATCACCTACATTTCTTGATTTCTTCTAAATGACAACAAGCCAGACGGAATAATTTCACGGGGTGTTTAATACCAGTACCATCTTTAATCCAAGTAAGCTTTTCGATGATAATTTGGTAGGTTACTTTTGGGATAAATGCAAATCATCCCATATGCCTTTAAATGCACTTAGCAACAATTGTTACATACCCGTAAATGAATCCACAGATTTAACGAAAAAAACTTTGCTCAAAGTGCCAAAAGGACTGGTACCAAAATACCTTGTGAAATAATTCCACCTCAAGTGGTATTGTTTGGAAGAAAAAAATATTAATAAGTTTTTGGTAAATTTGATGATTTTCGTAAAATAATGTGAGAATAACTACTCATTCACCGAAACCTTGATGTCATGAACACTAACCTAATGATTAATGACAGATTCCACAGAAAGGTGAAATTAAGATATGAAATGCCAACTATGAAGAGTAACAGAATTCAGTATACAGTGTGGTGCTGTGGTCCAATGGTTACGGTGTTCGACTCGTGTGCCGTGGTACATGGTTCGAATTCGAATTCCGCCGTGGGAACATGGTGCTTGTGCTCTTGAGCAAGGCACATTACCACTATTGCTTCGTCCTTCGGATGGGACGTAAAGCCGTAGGTCCCGTGTGTTGTGTAATGCACGTTAAAGAACCCAGTAACACTTGTCGCTAAGAGAAGGGGTTCGCCCCGGTGTTTCTGGCAGTGGCCACAGCACCTTGAAAACCCTGGTGCCACACCTCCAGTTTAAATTCCCTAGATGGAATATTTCGGAGGACCACCAACCAAGTACCAAGTGTATAGTGTCTGTGTCTGTGAAATAACGTTGGTGCACAAACTGCAAAAACCCACTACTAGATCTGCCCCCGATACCTTGAGAAAGACTTTGTGGTGTCCAAGCTGCCAATCCTGGTTACCAAGGTGCGCCTTGCAGATCCTAGTCGAGGCAGCTCGGCAGTCGTCCTTGTGCGAGGGCTGAACACCCATGACCAGCATGCAGTACCGGTCGATAAACTCCTTGAAAGTGTGTCGGATTGGATAGCCCGCCTGACAGATCCTATAATTGATAAGGCGGGAAAAGGAGTGAGATTTCGAGAAAATGTTATTTTTCTCTGAAGAATTGTCAATTATTCCCCCCCCCCAAAAAACACACTTCTTCCCCTTCCATTTTTAGCGGCTACATCCCTCTTACAAAGGTTTATATTTTGGTTTGCTTGTGTCCACAATCCCATTCCCACTGTGAATAGACTGGTTCCCAGCCTAAACGTTACTGATCCAAGTAGGGGCAGGACCCAGGCTACTCATGAAACATAAATTATTGTCTAGCCGCAAGTAAGTTGAAATTTGTGGTGAATTATTGCATAACTAGTCGTGGACCAAGTTTTGTTTTTGTTGTATGCTCCATTCAAAAAGTAATGTGAACAATAGCTAGCACAATGCTTTCGCCATTGAGGGGGGCCTTCGTGATAGAAATGATAATGTGACCGGATTGGTCTATATTAAAGATAGCGCAGCCTGGCTCACAAGTGACAGTGAGTAAGTCAGGCAGTCAGTCAGTCATATAGGTACAAATAGGTCACTAGGATTGCCCTCTGTGACCAGTAAAAAAAAAAATCATATCTCATTCACGTAGACATCTCCTGACTTGCTGGGTCATTCCTTGTTATTTTACTTATATTGTCATGATTATGCATAAACCTGCCAGGTAACGAAAACGTTTTTTTTCAGCGATGTTTAAAACTTGTGTGATTCCAACGAGTAATTCCAACGAACAAAACAGTCACCATTCATTTCATTTTGGTAATAAGCAGAATAATTGCTTATCAATTCGGTAAGCGAAAATTAGCTGAGCAGTGTCCAACTAAGAGTCGTGCATAGACATGTTATTTTGTCTGGTAACCAATCTGTTTTACCTGATGGTTTCCATCATGCCCGAATAACGTAGCTGCCTGGCCACAAGATCTCGCTCAAATTCCTGGCAAGCAAAGGGAATAAGAATGAACAAAATTACTGAGGGCTTAATTTGAAAAATCTGGGCCCAAAGTCGTGGCGCTGTTTAAGCACGTGACTTTCTGCTTTAACCGAATTGCCTGTTTCACGGAGAAAGTAAGCAATAAAGCACAACAAAAGGCACATTAACCTCGGGGGAAAACAATTGTTTGAAGTTCAATGATGAAATAACAAAAATGTTCGTGTGTGTACAAATATTGGGACCTCTAGGAGCAAGTTCGGGGGAGGACCATTTAATTGTCGACTGGTGGTTGACATAACTTTCGCCTGAATGCCTCTGGTCACAAGTCCTGGTTCCCCGTTGTGCTATATTATGCGTGCGGCTTTGATAACCAGCAATGCAGCAGCGCCCTGTAGTCTGTTACCAAATATTCCACTAGAGTACCATCATTCGCTCGAGCAAAGTTAGTCAAACTATTATGATTATTAAACCATAGTTCGTGCCGAAACTTCCTCTATGCTGTGAATCATGTGTAACGGCCAGTTAATCATGTGTTATGAAGGTAAGGAGCGCTCGACTGTTCACTCAATTTATTTGGACTGCTGAGGTTGCTTTGTTCAATAATGTCAGCTCAAGAAGCAGGCTTAAAAATACAACCACTCTTACTTTTGCACGTTTGTGCTCGTTTGGTATGATGCAGCGAACAAAGAATGGCTGGCACTGGCTGAGCGTGGTCATCAGTGCGTCCAGTGATTTCTTGAACTGCGTGCCCAGGGTGGGCGTCTTCTTAAGCGAGTCTCCGCTCTGCTGGATGTCCATCTGGAAGAGATGCCTCAGGAAGTTGTTGCCGGCCGCCTTTATCAGCTCGATGAAGTCGCGACTGAAGGTGTCACGGTTCTTGTCCAAGAAACCTGGTTGATGTTCAAACACAATTAAATATTACCTTGGAGTCTTATTAAGTATCTGGAAAAGGTTATAAGGAAAAAAGTTTGTAACTTGTTACAAAATTCTAAGGAAAAACAAATTCCGCTGTGTGAAACTCAATTGAATTGGGCTTAAACTAGCCTGTCTATATATAGGACGGCAGTTTCTCAAAATGTCAAACAAGAGTTGCATTCCATGATTAAAATATCTTTCAGGCATTGCATTGCACTTTCAGTAATCGCGCCGCATTCACTCCCCGTATTGTCGATGTGAAAGAGGTCATTGTGAGCATCCCTAAATGTTTTGCACCAATTTCGAATTGACTTCAGTACGGCACGGCACTGACACTGGCACGGCATCTGCAACAGTGATGTGCCACCATCGTTCAGAACAAGGACAGCACGGCAAACCCTGCTAAGACAAAGAACTATGCCCGCCGCGCCGTGCCGAAATCAATCCGCTGTGGCAAATAAAAAAAATCAAATGAATTGAACGTTTAGAACAGAACGCCGCCTTACCAACAGCTTCGTAGTACACGGTCCCAGCGAAGTGGTTGATACCAAACCGGGTGCTGCGAGCCCCCGGGGAACGGACAAAGAGAAGGTTGCGACCGTGCTGCTTGTTCAACTTATTCAACATGGTGGTGTCCGTGCCCTGAATTAAATCAGTCAATTAAATGGTGAGGGGCTTCAGGGGATATGGGTGATCATCTTTGGAGGGACAAATCACCAATTGTTTATTTAATTACTCAATTATTTATTTATTTATTTAATTATTTATTTATTTGATTGTTCTCATTGGAGTTCAAGACTCCATTCACTGCAATATCAAATCAATTACAGAGGTCTATGTCTGTTTCATGAACAGAACATAGGGCGATTCCGCAATTTGAATTTTTTTTTAACGTTTATGCATTTTTCATCCATTTGCATATTTGTTTACATTTGTTAATCATCAAAACTTCAAAATTCTAAATATAATCTCACGATGACGTCATAACGAGTCACTTATTTGTTTCTCATATAACACATCCCTATCTATAAACATACAAAGTTCCAACACAATCGAACTTTTAGTTCTCTTTATATAGGACTTTGAAAAATGCACCTTTATGATGACGTCACATGGCCCTTGATGACGTCAAGACGACGGCACTTTTCAATGCACATACTTACAATTTGGTATTTGTCTGTTTGTAATTAAGAGTCGATCAGAGCTAAGTCAGTTTCTTTTTATGTGAGTCCAATGAAATATTTAAATATTTAAAAACAGTATTATCTAGCTTTTCATCGAGTTTCATTACGATAGGATCTTCCCATATAGGTATTTAAAAACACGCATTTTTGATGTCATCATCACGTCACACATTTGTCAATTTGTTTTACAAATATCTATGACAAAACAAACCTATTACAAAAAGAATTTCGAATGAAGCATGTTCCGTTGATGATATATGGTGGTTTCAAAACTATATATAATCATATGATGACGTCATCATGACCGTACGTCAACTCAATGTTTACCTATACCATGTCCTAATATACCTACATGCCGAGTTTGAACCCAATCGGACTTACAGTTAGCTAGATCTACGACCTTTATGTACCTTTAAACTGACGTCACCTAACCCATGATGACACTATCATGACTTCCTTTCAATTTGTACCATTAACACACACCTGTCTACATACATACCAAGTTTCCAATCGGCCTAACACTTCTCTAGATATAGGGCTTTAAAATATGAATATTGTCACATGGCGTCAATACGCGGACCGTCTTTGGGTTGTTGTCTTCCCTTATGCCAAGTTTGGTTAACATAAAAGGTTTACAAATGACAAAAGTCGTGTCCAGACAAATCGTGCACAAAGTCTATGGGATTTGGGATATAGATCGAAAAGAAAGGAAAATCAGAACAAAAATATCGCTTTTCTGCTTCTAAGCGGAAAAGCACAAAAATGTATCAATATTCCAAAATACTGTAGATCTTGCATCCATTTTACCACCTGCTCTTTTATAAGCGTAGATGAAGTCACTGTAAAGGGATGACATTTTAGGCATGAATTTTACAACTGTTCAACTCATACCACCCAAAAGCATTGTTGCCGCTAGATCTTTTAATCCAATAATAAAAAACCCACAAGTACAGTGACAAGTGTCGAGATAACCCCTGGAGTTTCAGACTCATTAATTTGCAGTGATTGTCAATAATTCCTATTCCTCATAATTCTTTGGGCCTTCTTTTTTATCCTGTCAATTTCATCAACCTAGATAAACTTCCAAACAATGTTAGTGATGTCCTTTGCAAACTGGTCAGGACAGGCGACAACACTGCCAAGATATTTATTTCCTGACCCCATTATGGTGTTTACCAACAATATTTGCTTTACATTTAAAACTAAGTTTCCTTTCGAACGTTTCTCAAGAGTGCTGTGAATCTTCTTAATTCTGGGTCCCCAATTATATTCCGGGCTGACGTCAATACCAACAACAATTTCCGAAATGTTCATCTTACTGCAACATGGCAAAATATTTGTGGTCAGCACCCGATCTGGATATTAAACCGGCGCCAATGTTTGACCCTACTCATTTGCATGCGACCTTATACATACCACTGACCTTAGGGAAGCGGCTTTCTTCGTCTACCAGGGCAATAATATTCATAGGCTTGGCTGCAATCATGTCCAGGGTCTCCTGGTTGTCCACAAACTTGATGTGCTTCCACTTGATGCCCTCCCGGTCATATTCTTCCTGCAGGGTCAAAGGTCAATAGGGATAAAGGATCAATAGGTATCAAAGGGTTTAAGGTGAATGAGGTCAAGGTCCACATGGATCATGAGTCATATGGGTCATAGGTCAAGGGTCAATAGGGGACAAGTGTCGATGCGGGTCAAGGGTCAATGTTTAAGGGTCATTAAATAAGTCATAAAATACATAGCTGCAAATACATTGACCAGTTTGACAAGATAATACGAATACATTTTGACAAGATTCTGAAAGTAAGGTTTTGGAAAAGGGGGACGTTGAGTAATGATATTCTGTTGACATAATTAATGTACAATATTTGACGAAAAGAAAAGGCCATGTTTTTTTTACCTGTTCCAATTTAAAAATGTGCCTGACAAAGAACTGCTGAAGATTCTCATTTGTGCAGTTGATGCACATCTGCTCAAAGCTGGATAAAAAGGGCGAGACAAATGAATTGAAGAAAAAAGAAGTGCAACTTTATAAAACAAAATGTTGATGTAACGAAATAGAAACTTTGAATAATTTTCTTTCTTTTAATAATTAAAACGATTAAATGATTCGAAATAGTTCTCTAGGTGATTTCCAATTTGCTATTTCCCAGGTTTGCAGCACTGCTAATATTGCTACGGCATCTGACTGCATACAAAGATGGCTTCTAACTGTTGACAATGTACAATTGGGGAACCACCAACGTAGGGCTGGATAGCTTAGTTGGCTGACCTCACCGAGTTTTGATGAACAATTCCTGTTTTGTCTGTTTCAAACGCGTTTTTTTCACTGCTTTTTTGTTGGCAAGAAAACAGGAATGAAACACGTTTTTCTGCTGTTTCATATAAATTACTGCGTTCTACCAACTTTTCCTAGGCTGTTTTCCTTGATGAAATCATGTTTTTATCCTGTTTTGTTGGCCTGACAAGACAATACAGGATAAAAACATGTTTTATCGCTGTTTTCAGAATTGTTCAACTGCTTTTTGGATGTTTGGGGAACTTGGAATAATATTAAAAGCCTGCTGTCTATTTTATTACTGTTTTTAGGGACTTAGAAGTTAGAATAATGACTATTATGTACCTGTTCTTGCCAACGGTCTCAAAGCCAGAGATGTCCAGGAGCCCGATGCTGAGTCGTGTGGCATTGCGTTCCTCGGGGGGCCTGCAGGTGACCTCGTTGAGCTTGCTGACAATCCAGATGAACATGCGGCTGTACATGGCCTTGACCAGGGCGTCGCGCATGTCGATGGCCTTATGGCGACTGACCGGGGAGATGATGACCTCCCCTTGTGCTTTGATGGACTTGGTGGTCAGCGCTTCTTCCAAGGCACGCTGGTTTATCTACAATTTAATATTTTCAGATCACTTAAAAAAATTAATCATTTTGTAAAACATTTAGAACTTTCAAATAAACCCCAGCAGGCAAAATTCGTTGAAGTTACGTTGAATCAACGTTGAATCCTTTCGTTGAATATGAAAATTGCGCCAACGTCTTTCCCGATTTTGAATCAACGAAGAACCCTTACGATGAAACAATTTTTTTTTTTTACATTGAATGTGAAAATATGAATGAACGTGATATTTCAATGCTGAATCGACGTTGAACTCTTACGCTGAACAAACGTAATGTTTTCATTGAATATAAAAATTGAGCTGACGTTAGATATTCGTTGTTTTATACCTCTGTCTTGAATAATGTAGTTTCATTGGCCTAGAACGATCACGTGTTAAGTTTATAAAAAGTCATGGCACACTCCCTACCCACAGGGAGTGTGCTATGACATTGTACGCACGGTACGTACGCTGTGAACGCTTGTATCGTTGGTACCCCCGCTATTTTCACCATTTTTTCACACATGAGTGGGAGCAGCGAACTAGCAGACGATCAGCTGTTTCGAGCAGGCAACATGCATGTGAGTTGACGTTCGATTGTTATGATTGTTGTGTTTACTGCCATTTGTTTTCGTGATTTTTACATCACAATCAAAAGCATCCAAGACAGAGATATAACAAAACAATTGTTGACTGCTGGGACGTGGGATATGACGTTTTGAACACCCTCGGGGTGTATGGCACCCTCGGCGCCATATCCCACATCACAGCAATTAACAGTTGTTAATTATTCAGACGTCGAACATAATGTAGCATTTTAACGTTGAAGCAATGTTTGGAGCTAACGTAACAGTGTAAGGAATTAACGTTTTAACAATGTTGGGGTTAAATGTTGAAAATAGGTTGGATATTAATCGCATTTGTAAACTGAACCGACGTTAATATCCTAATGTTGAATCTACATTGAAATAATAACAAAACATGAACATCGATAACACTTTGAAACATAGTTGATTTAACTGAAATGTTTACTGAAATGTGGACCGGTTATTTTCTCCGGACACCTAGGCCTCCAAAAACCAATAGGTGGTGGTGGTGGTGGTGTGTGTGTGTGTGTGTGTGGGGGGGGGGGGGGGGGGGGGGCTCGTGGCTCGTGCCATATTTTCAATGGAGAGCGCTGATAAAATTCCTACAATCATTCACACTAAGTGTACAAAATGCACCCTTCTAAAGCCCCCCAGCCCCCCCCCGTAGAACCGCCACTGTATATATCAATCCACTGTCGTTAGAATAACCTGAAATAAATGTTGGATTTTAGCTTAAGGGAATGACATCGCGACGGAATATCAACATCTTTTCAATGCCAATTTCATTGTCAAAACTATACATCGACACCAACGTCGTTAGAATAACGTGGAATAATCTTTTGGTTTCAGGTGACGACATCGCGACGGAATATTGACATATTTTCATTGTCGATAAGGTCAAATCTGTACATCGATCCAAGGTCGAATAAACATACATCGAATTTTGATTGGTCACTGAGTTTTTCAACATAAAGTCAACGTTGAAACAACATTGAATACGTGTCCTAGAAACGCCCTGAAAATTACGTTGAATTAACGTTGATTTATATTATTTCGATGACGTGAAATCAGCCAAAATGAAAAGTTGAAACAAGAACTATGGCACTATCTACTGTCCACCTTTAATTGCATATGAATCATTTAATCATTTCAAATACAAGTACACCATACTGTTGTGTTTTTGCTTTTGCGAGGCAGAAGCGAAATAACATATATCATCTTATCCCACTTCTGACACCGAGCTTATCACACTGAAAGGTAAAGCACTAACCCCCAGTAGCTTTGAGATCCTTCCAGTCTCCAGGTGACTGTGGAAACCCGTCGCGTCCAGGTTGGATGTCTCAGTGGCCTCGTAGTCGATGTTCCCAAAATGCAAGATGGAAGCCAGGAGGCGCATGATGTCCCAGATTTCCATCTCGGTGAACGTCAGGATCTTCATGGCGGAGCGGATGTCGGCAAACTCCTTCTTATCGTTGCGGCCCTCGCAGGATATGCAGCCACCCTGTGGAGTTATCAATGATCGGAAATAGGCCACATTTTTGAGTCAATGAGGGTGCTGTAATGATGTTGTAGTTAAATACTTACTTGGATAATGTCAATGAATCCTACGTATTATCTTAAACCATAGTATTTGAATAATAACCTTATTTAGGCAACTATATTCCTCAGTAATATCTTAAACCATGATGTATTTCCACACTTACCTGAACATTAAGGTTACTGTAATCCTCAGTTAATTATATCTTAAACCGAGTAATGGGCTACGTACACAAAAATAGGTGTGTTCCCTCAATTCATGTAGTGAAATACTGGCACTTTTACTTTATTAATGCTTGCTATTTAACATCTATGAACAATTTAAGTGTCATGAAATTTAGTCCGAAATTAAAAACGGTGGCGTCCGGAAATTGGGCACAAAATTGGTCGAGTGTTCCCTAACATGGCGCACTTGAATAAATCTCGGAAAATTCCAAATTCACATTGCAGAATTTCTGTACAGTTGATAAATTCTGATAAACCATTATTATCTTTCCTTACATACCATACCAGCGGTTTTTCAGAAAGTTATTTTCTTATTTTTCGTGGCAATTTCAAAGGGTTCACTTTGAACTTCAAAATAAAATCGGAAAATCACGACAAAATACATTTTTCTTCTAACTTTGTGACGGGTAGATAAACTCGCGATTTATGAACGGGATTGTTGAGAACTTGATGAAATTTCACGTTTTGTGAAATTTCAGTTAAAACTTTTGCTCTAGCTAGGTGCTACAGGCGAAAATTCAAAGTGAGCCACGTTAGGGTACATCAACAATATCCCCTCAACGGAAAGAAAGTGAGAGCTGGGGCAACCAACAGGAGAGACATTTGAATGCAGCACCAGCGACGCCTAGCTGACGTTCACGCAAAAACGCTATAGCTATGTGCACATTCCGAATACAATAAGTCCTGTGTACTTTGTCCCGTCCACTGTGCTCTCGAAAGTGGCAAAAAAGCACCCTCTCTTGTTGGCACATGGTGCCTATACTTGTCTACTAACCTGGATTAGGTAACTATAATCTTTAGCATCACCAAGTTCAAGTTTACTCTTCTCATCCGAGGTCAAGCCTTGTAGCATGCAGTAGAAAATGTGGTAATTACGCTCATCTGGGAGCTAACGGGAAAATAAACACAACTACAAAATTTGTAAGAATATCCCAGCAAACTCAAAGCACTACTCTGAGGTTATATTGTGACTTGTGGTTGATTTGTGATGGACTTGTGACTGATTTGTGATCACTTGTTATTTATTTGTTGTTGATTGATGGGAGGTTTGCGGTAACACCATGTGCATGATACCTCTTTGTGAGTTGTGTGGTTCTGAGAAGAACCATATGTTTCGAACAGTATTACTCTTGCTGGTGTAGTAGTGTAAATAGTGGATGCTAAGTTCAGTGGACCGTTGAGGTCCACGAAGCCGCTGGAGGAACGTGTGAAGCGTTCGTTATTGGTAAAGTCATGAGGTTGTAGAGTTCTGAAGGCTGACGCTTAGGCTTGGGATCGTCTTGTCCAAGTGTGCAAGGGTGGACCTAGTAGCGGTGAGGCTGGTGGAACGAAGACTCTGCTATGACTTAGTGTCTCGGAGAGGGTCTAGGAGTAGAAAGCCGCGTGGGATTGTGTTCCAGTTTCGGCATCTTTTTCATGAAAGCAAAGTTGTTGACTAATTTTGTTAATGAATTGTGATTGACTTGTGACTGACTCTATTACAGTTCTGAAACCAAGCTTGCGACTTGACACTGGATCGCTTGTGACTGTCTTGTGGTTGACGTGTGATGACGTGTGAAGATTTTTGATTGACTTGTGATGACTTGTGACTGACTCAATTACAACTCTGCGACCTACCTGTCCAACCAGCCTGGATTTTTCCAGTAGATATTGGTCAATCTTGGCTCCCTCGATCACGCCCCGGTCGCTGAAGTGGATGTCAATGTACTTGCCAAATCGGCTAGAGTTATCGTTCCGTATCGTCTTGGCATTCCCAAAGGCTTTAAGGTGCACGGAAAGTGGAGCCAAAACAAAGACAAGAACAAAACCAGAAAGTGAAAATCCAAATAAAATACAATGACAGAAATGTAGAAGTTGAGTGAGTATATATCTCTTTCAGATCGACGATTGATTTTGATTTATCACATGTAATGTTTGAAGTTTAAAACAGTTAGAAGCAGCCACTTTCACAAGAAGTTTTACTATCTAATGAATTCAGCCTTAACTTTAGATTTTTGTTTCTTTTCAACGACAGCTCCGGCAATAAGCAAGTTTGAGTGAGAACTTCCTATGACTCCTTGAAAATAAAAAATACCGTCCCGTTTTGAATTCCAGGGTTTCCACATGACTGCGGAAAACCTGAATAAGTTTTGTGATGAGGTTTTAACCATCATTTGACTGGAAACAGTCACATGTTTCTGCATCCCGAATCAACCACCAGTTGGCCAATGGTTTTCGATTGAATTTGAATTGCAATAAGAATCACATGTAAACATTTTACGACGTACCTTCCATGATTGGGTTGGATTCAATGATTTGCTGTTCAATCCACGAGTGTTGACCCCGTACTGCTGCCAGGAATTGCAGGATAAGTTTCGTACTCTCCGTCTTTCCGGCACCACTCTCACCACTTCGATAGTATGGGAAATGAATACAAAACGGAACATTTTTTTATGCGAAAACAAGCCTTAAATTTCATGATTGTTTAAGCTGTAGACGAAAATTGTATCTGCAATAGGTCCATTGTATTGGATATTAATTGGCACAACCTGGAATCCACCCTCACAGGTATCCACTCCATTGAGTGGAGAGAGATGCAATTGTAGTAAAGTGTCTTGCCCAAGAACACAAATACCATATTACCTGATGATGACACACTGGTCCCTCTGTCTGCGTATCATGCGGTAGTAGGCGTTGTCGGCGATGGCGAAGATGTGCGGGGGCAGCTCCCCTACGCGCTTGTCTTTGTACTGGTTGATCTGGTCCATGTTGTAAATTGGTAGAACCTGGTATGGGTTGACGGCTACCAGGATGGAACCGGTGAACGTCTGAGGATTAAACAGGTAAGAAACGGAAAAGGTATTGGCGAGTTAACAATAAAGTTCACGACGTTCCACATCATACTGGAATAACCTATTGGTTTATGCACTATAATAAGGAATCACAGTTCTGGTAGGTTGCTGTGTTTTGCGGATTTATTATCATCGTAGCTAACAGCAGTTTTATTAATTGTTTGAAAGTTCGCTCCTGTATTGCCAGTGTACATAGGATAGTATGCTACTCAAACTGAATTTGATCATTGCTTTTCATACAAAAATCCGGTACCTTTGTTTCTGTGCAAACAAAAATCTGTTAACATTTTCATCAACTGTATGAAGCTAGCTATCCAACTATGTAACGTTTAAATCAGACAAAATAGTAATATTGGAACTCTGTAGCAACAACGACAATCTCTAACCATGCACTCAAAGGAAAACACAAGGGGATTTTTGTTTTATTGAACTACAGGAAACTTTATGCATGTAAGGTACAAAAACACTGACCACAACTCATGGTCAGTGTTGGTCATTTGCCCCACATGATCCCCACATCCTGTTTCCTTGCAACCACTCTCCCTCATGAGTCATGAAAACAGATGGACAATTCATAGGTGCCATTTCCATGAAATAAGTTTGTATTGTTTTAATGTGCCATGAAATGGATTTATATTGTTAAGGCAAGTGAAATCAGCTTCATTCTGAATCAAGACTTAGCAGCACTGACTTCAACAGTTTTCGCCCCAACCTCCCTCCCCTTTGTTTTATGTAAACAAAAGTTGTGCCACAAATTTTGTAATAGTTTTGGTTCTTTCATTTTAATGTCTAGCTTTGTATTCGGTGTTATATGATCTTTTCTTTCTTGATTACAATATAGACTCTAGTGTATGTGGTTTGGCCTTGTTGAATTTCTTAATTCAATTTGGTCTGGCCTAGAAGCCTTAGAATAAATGGTTTTCCATTAATGCACCCAATGCAACTTGACTATTTGTCTCCTTATTTTTATCTGGTTCATGAAAATACAATGATCAAAACCGTGGTTAGATTTGAGAAACTCCGAATAGACCGATCGGTTCTATAGGCCCCGCCCATGGCGTAAGTATGGAACACAAAACACATGCATGTTCCGGCCGCACGCACGTTATTAATTTAGTCGACATTAAGCTCGGCTGTGATTGTTCTCAACATCACCAGAGGTGGCTTAATTAATCGGTCTGTAATCAAGGACACCAGCTGTCCACGAGACACTTACATATATGAGGTTGTCGTTGTATCGGATGAGGAGGTTGCGCAGGATACCAGCCTCGTGGAGGTCACCAAGTCTGATCATGTCCTCCACTCCGTCTTTGCAGGAAATGTGCATTGTGCGCAACTTGGAGGCCGCATCGCGTGACAGCCAATGATCCTAAAACACAGAGTAGATCAAACTTTAGAATACCAAAACTAGGCAATATTAAGCTGGTCCTGGGAAGTCACAAGTGACAGTCATGCAGTCAGAGAGAGGCAGAGTGTACAAGATTCTATTTATTTGTTTCATAATTGCTATTCACTGGAAGTCTTTTCATGCATCTGATCTACACTTTGGTCTGGATTTAGCCTATTCATTAGCATTAAAAGGTAATCATATACGATAGCACTGCCCGGCCCTCTTCACGGTTTGCTGTCAGTTAGTCACTCAGTTAGTCAATCAGTCGGATAGTTACAAAGAAGACACTAGGCTGGCCCTCTGGCACCAGCGAAACAAAATTCTCCCAAACCTTCCATTTTCAATTAACTGCTTTCGATTTATTTTATTGTTGTTCCTTGAATCGGAAAAAATATAATGTTTGCAAATGGTGTCCAATATGTAGAAATCCCCCATTGTATTCTGATTATTATGCAATGACAGTGATACTTTAAGGCACAAACGGGTACCATATATTTTTCAATTTAATTTGATGTCACGTTTCTTACATTGCCTTCATCGTCCAGCAGTTGTAGTTGTCCCGACTGGGCGATTTTGACCGTCGCCCCGATCGGCACATTCGACCCAGAGTTCCCTGGATCCTCCAGCCAAACACAATCTCCCTTAGAGCATAAAGAAGAGGTGGAAATAAACAATGGCCAAAAAAAATATCCATGGAGATTTAGCTTACAACATTTTTTTAAAACAAAAACAATATTTTGGGCGACATTTTTGATGATTCTAGCCCAGCTATTGGTTGTGTCCTTGAGCATGATGTTTTGCTCTAATAACTTGATGAAATTGGGTCATTGTCATACAATGTACATTTACTCTCTGTTAAGCCCTTAAATAGGAATTTTAAGTTTCTGAATCACTAAATTGCCTTTAATATACTTCCTCAAGGAAAACATTTATATTACAGCTGCATTGCTTTCCCTATTCACTTTTAGTGTTTCAAAGTGCCTTGTATTTTTTTTTTTCGTAACACTTATATAAAACTACTTCAGAGGCAGCATGACACATATACGGACCTTTGTGAGATTCACCATGGTGATTTTTGCCTGAAGGCAACGCTTCCGCTCGGATTTAGTTTCCTTCTATCGATACATGTATTTTCTTCAGCTGCAGGGGGACGCAAAAAGTGCTAGAATTATTATAGGCCTACAAACAATATAATTAAGTCTGTAATAATTTTTTTTCCAGGAATTATTTTTGTGCAAATCTTTACTACTGTGAAATATAAGAAAACTACACATTTGACAACATTTTTTGGTTAATCTTATTTCAATAGTGCACTTCTTTAAACATTTAAAAGTTCCCATGCTTTTCCGGACAACGTGTGAGCGCGCTGTTAGGCCAAAAAAATAGTCGGTCTCTGATCAGACCGAAGTTCCGGAATTGATGCGGCGACGCGTTTTTTTTTTTTTTTTTTGTGGCTTTTTTTGTTCAAGCTTGTATTGTACAGACAAGGTGGGTACTATTTTGCTTTTTTGTGTCCCCATTATACATTGGTGCCCTCCATAATTTGCCTTGGTGCCCTTTATCATTTGCCTTGGTGCAATTTCCCCATTCCTTGGTGCTTTTGGTACAAACATTTGAGGAGGCGCGGCAATAGAGGGCGCAGTTGTAGCTTCCGTGTCAAATCGACGCGCGCGCTGACCAGAGACCGAGTATTATTTTTGGCCTTACTGTGATGTCATTTCAGGAAGAAACTGTTCAGTTGAGGTTTTTTTCTTTCAATTTATTCATCCAAAATTTGCTAATTGAAAACATTTGTGGGAAAGGGTTGCTCATTGGTTTACTGCCATGTACTGACACATGAAAGGATCACCAAATAAGAGAAATTTCTGACAGCAAAATATCCTAAATTCTAGCAACTTTTTGTTCTGAAATAGCCATGTAACATTAATCATGTCCGGAATGCCATTACAGGTTTTCTAATGAATACGAAACTTTTGCATTTAGCATATAAACAGAGAAGTGACCAAAAACACCCCTCAAAATGGAAAATAAAACTTGCAAATACGGTTAAATGTGACACAAAGATGTAATTTCAAGGTTTGGATTGAATTTTGTCTTTGCATTGGCCCTTTGAATACGGTAAGTGTTCGATCAGACATACGCAAGAACACTCATAAGAAACAACGCAAGAGAAGTTTTCCCGATGGTACAACCATTGCCAAACATACGTGTCCCGATGTCTTGCACGTCAAGAAATCGTCAACGTAAAGACGCCCCTTGCTCAAACGTTTAAACAAGTAGAAAAGATCAAGGGCTAGAGTGAAAAAGAAATTATCCAAGACCAATGTTATTAATTATTCCGTTACATCTTGTTTCCCTCATATCAGTTAATTTGTAACATTGACAATTTTACAGTCATCAAGATTTTTTGGGGGAAATGAACCTCGGAAGAAAATAGGAAAATATATCGATTAAATTTTTTTACTAATTTAAATGACCAAACTATGAAAGCGATTGCCCATAAACGAATAAGAAACGAAAAGCATGGTTTTACGTTATAAGCGCAAAGATGTTCGCTAATTTTAAATGCGTCAACAGTCAAAAGGTTTCAAAGACTTAATTTAAGACTGCTACCAATTAAGTCTTGAATGCACCAAAACGAAATAGGCTGCCCAAATACGAAAACGACCACTCAGCGCAAAATCTTGGCTGCCTTAAAATGAAATTGAATGAACCCAAAATGAAAAAGAAACCCCAATTTGACCACATGTGCAAAACTCACGCGAAATTGAATGGCTGATAAATAAACTGATTAGAAAAATTCGGAAATTCGCAGGGAAAACCTGTAATAAATAAATAAATAGATAGATAAAGTTGTTACAAGTCTGTGAATTCAGAATAAGTTTTGTTTGCATATTTCGCACCATACACAAATGCATCAACACGCGCACGCAATGTATCCATCCCGGCCCACTTGGGCTCTTAAATGTTGTCACAAAGCGCCAAATGTGGTCACAAAACGTATCCAAATGTACATTTTGTTTGACTCGCCCGGTACATGTACATGTTCAATACTTAGCAGTTTGGGAAAATTATTGCTATCCGAATAATTATGTCAGGATGACAATTTTTCTTTCATTGTGGGTAAAAAAATACTTGTTGACTTTCTTTATTATCAATATTATCATATCAAAAAGATCAAAAACACCTGAAAGTGATATATTATTATTCATATCACAAATGTATTTCAGCCGTATGTAAAGAATAATCATAAAGCTAATACAATTATCATAACATTTAGTCTCAAATCATTACTACGAGAAGCGCAGCGCGCAGTCGCGGTCCGCTGACGTGGCACTGGCCACCACCGAGGATGTTTCCTAGGATACCATGGCCGTGGCTCGTTTCCTTGGCGACGGCTCATATTGCTTGACAATGGAAACCGAACAAATTTTAAAACAAGAAACTGAAGGAAGTTGATGAGGTTTTGGTGCTGGCCCAGGCTCGAATGAAAATCGTCCGCAATAACAACCCTAGATTATAACAACCCCTGTGACAATGGTGTGTCACGTGACCGGATCAACCTGCATTACGGAGTGCGTCATTGGACTTTGGGTATAGGAAACGAATGATCGAGCGGAATTGATAAATAATAGAATTGTGGTAAACAGCATCAAAAAAATTAATTGCCAAACTGCTCATTATCGCTCCAGATCTATCTACTTGAACCGAAAGTAGACCCCACTGACCTAGCCAACAGCTACTTGCGTCGGTAAATGTCGATAAGGAGTTAATTTTTAGCCCAAAAGTCCCAAAAAGTAAACAAACAAAACTCTTCGAAAGATAGCTTGACGCTCGACATTGAAATTCAAGTTTTGGAAATTAGCAAAGGTTAGAAACTGTCACCTTTATCTGTTTTATGTGGAATAACTTTTTTGTCGTTACAATATATGCATACAACAAAAAATCAGTATAACGGAATCTGAGTTTAGTTTTATAATATCTGTAAATCAATTTTCCATGAACCAAGTGACGTCATTGTGTGGTCTCCATCTCCATCTCCATTGTTTAAGTTAGCAAAATATCCTGCCGGATACATCAACGCTAACTTGCGCACTGCGTGTGGAAATAGACTACTGGTGGATATTACTGATATATGTCCCTTGAATTCAGCTAGTGATGCGCTGTTCACAGCAGCCGAGGAGAGTGAGTTCCAGTGTTTAACAGTTGACACGAAGAATGAATCTTTGAAGGCCCTAGCTTTGTGACTGACTTGAATGAATTTTTGGTTGTTTCCCCTTGTATCTCTGGTATTAGGCTGAATATAGTTGTGTAGTGGAATGTCGACCAACCCATTTTTCATCTTGTAGAGCATACATAATTTCTGTTGATTTATTCTGTTCTGTAGTGTGTCCCATCCCAAAAGTGTGGTGTTCAGGGTAAAGTGAGACAATATCCATCTTCCTTAACTATACTAGCTCTCTATAATATTACACAAATATTGAATGCTTAGAGTGATTTAGTAAAACTAGCCTCCCGAGGTGATCCATGAAGCATGCTATTTTTTTTTCCGAGGCGAAGCCAAGGGAAAATAGAATGCTCCATGGATCACCGAGGGAGGATAGTTTTACTACAACATGAGATTAAATATTTGTTTTTTAAAACCTCTCCCACAGATTCTGCTCGATTTTAAGCGATAAGCGATTAATTTAATCTGATTACAATAAAAATTCACTTCTATTTGAAGAAGAAATTAGTTTAAAATCAACTCGCACTTTTTGTAACTACCTCTTTACGAAATGTTTGAACCCAGCTCTATAGCGCGCGCTCGCGCTTGAAAACATTTTGCACACAGTGCGTATAGTACTTTGGTTGCTATGGGTACAGTACTTTTGGCCGTGTGGAAATAGACTACTGGTGGATATTACTGATATATGTCCCTTGAATTCAGCTAGTGATGCGCTGTTCACAGCAGCCGAGGAGAGTGAGTTCCAGATAGCAAAAATAGAAAGTACCATGTGACTCGCTCTCGGCCAATCAAGACACGGAATCTGTGGGTGAGGTGTTATAAACATAAATGACGCATTTGCTTATACTTATAGACTTATCCAACGATCAAAATACAAGTTATTTGTGAGTTGGCCTCACACTCTTGCGCACACTCGGTGCTCCCTCGATCAACGTGGTTCTCAATAATTACGATGGCTCGAATAAAAGAACCCTCTTCTGGTCACTCACAGGCCCGAGGGGGGCATTGACGTGCACTTGTGACTGAATAATGCCAGTCCATATGTGTTTTATAACTCCCCTGTGGTTTAATAATTTAGTGTTTTAATTCAACAATTAACTCATGAGCAATTCCGCTCTAAGCAATTCAACAATTTAAGGAATGCCTTTAGTTTCAATAGATTGAGTTTTTGAGAATGAACCTTTTTTTTTTTTTTTTTTTTTTTTTAGAAAGGTGCGTTTAAGAGGGCGCTGTAACCAGTAAAAAATGTTGAGTATAGTGCCCGATCGGGCACTAACCGAGTGATAATAGCCGAAGGTTCACCACAGAAGTATGCATAAGGTCCGCAAAATGTTTTCCATTTTCTTCTCTTTTCAAAATATATTCCCACGAGTGCCACTTTGGCAGCCTTTTTTTAAATCAATTTATAAGCAAATTAAAAATAAAAATAATACCGGAGTCTTATACAGCGCACGTATCTACCAATAAATGGGTACTCAAGGCGCTGGTAATTATGTCTATATTTAAAGACAGGAAAATGAAGTTTTCATGAGAAATATGAGACCCATTATGTAGCACCTTTATATGGTTTACAAGGTGCTTCGGGGCATATTGCAGCCTGTGCCAGAAACACCTCTGCCAGAAACATATCTTTAGCGATAAGTGTTACTGGGTTCTTTAACGTGCATTACACAACACACGGGATCTAGGGCTTTACGTCCCATCTGAAGGACGAAGCAATAATGGTAAAGTGCCTTGCTCAAGAGCACAAGCACCATATTACCCTGTCAGGATTCGAACCCATGTACCACGAAACACGAGTCGAACACCGTAACCATTGGACCATTCCAACGAGTGCCACTTTGGCACCCTTGATTATTGTTTTACAAATCAATTAATATGCCAATTAGCTACATTTTTTCTGTAGGATCTTGTCCGTACTCACCAGTCAAAGTGTCTAGACCACGTTTGGGGTCAACGGATTTGTTAAAGCCATTTTTACAATGATAATACGTATACGTTATGCGTAATATCAACATTAGCACCCGCCATTATGAAAATATTAACTTCCATCTATATCTTCGACAATTCCCAAGACAGAAATATTGACATAAACAACAACAAAATGGGGAAAAATAAGAAACTTACCAATGTGATAATCTGAAAAGGTCTGCCTAGGCACAGTAACACAATACAATAGTTGAAGAGGAATTGCGTAAAAAGAACACTGAAGTTGAAGTTTGGAACCATCCGATATTAAGTAAATAAACGAAATGAACATTAATTCGGCGATAGCGCCACCATAATTATGGTGAATCTTTGTGATAAAAATAGAGGGTGCTCTACAGTTCTGCTTGTGACTTCACCAAACACGCGCTAATAAAAACAACGCAAAATTTGACAGAAAGAGCGCCGTCTGATGGATCTCAGGAGCAAGGCGGCAATGTTTTTTTCACTGGAAATTAAAGACATTCTAAGAACAATATTTCTTTTTTTCAATTTTACCAGAGATGGCCCCGTCAATTTTCTTTTATATCCCCTACACCACCCCTAAAATGATGGCCAATCTATGGTACTTGTTACTTGGTTGGTTTAATAATTAATAAATAATTTTAGTTTAATCAAACCTCTGATGAGACGATCCCCTAGGGTATACCACTCTGTTCTTTTAGTTGTGGCCGATCTTCAGAGGCGAAGGTATTTTAGCAACAATATAGGGTGCAGGGTGGGGCTGGGGACCCGACACCTTCTTGGAATTTGACAAGTATTAGAGGGCGGTAAGTGAGGGGGGGGGGGGGGGGCTGGAAGACATCATTCGATTTGTTGGGGCCCAATTCATAAAGCACAGGTACAGGATCTTCGTACTTCGTACTGAATAAACTCCGCGTAGATGGCGCTTTATGACCACCTTCTAAAGTGATTCGGATCAAGTACTTATACCCCCCAAAAAACCCCCAAAATTAAAAGTTATAAACATCTCAAAAATGCACAACATATAAATAAAATGACACAGCAAGATCTTGTAGTGCTTGAGCCGACTTTTTCCCTTTTATTAATACTGATTAGGCTTAATTTAAAAAAAAAATGCATTTCTAGATTAAATCCTTGTTATCAGAAAACAATATATTGGAAAGAAAAGATACTCTATTAAACTAATTCAATCTACAAACCGTGGTTTGTGCGTTAGACTTTAGTTATCAAACTTCAGGTTCCGGTCTGTTAGTCTGGTGGCAGCCACATAATAATCAAAAGTAGGCAGAGGCATAACTGCTACGCAATTGGCCAAAACTACACCTAAGATTGCCAAGGTGTTGGGGAAAAGGTATTTAACAATGTAGATATTGAAAAAAAAACCCCAATTTTGCTACGGATGATTTTCAGTATTCACACATAACTGATGAGATAATCCTTATGTCCTAAACGAAGACATTGTAAATTGTCACAATACAGCGTGTATGTCTCGCCAGTCCACATTCACTTTTAATGTGAACGTCCTGGTACCAAACACTGACTAGTCTAGTCACGGACGCCCGCTGTCCGGGTGATCGACTGAAGAAAGTTGAATGTCTTAATTTGATAACATTCATCAATTCGCAATATTATTATGTTGTGAATTGCTTTCCTTTCTTTCGAAAAACCCATTAACAAAGTTGAAAACCAAGTGACCCCTGGGGACGAGGTTGGACGTTACACACATGGTATCTTGCAGATTTTGAGGTCACTTTACTCACTCAACAAACTTGACTACAAATGGCTGTCAGACAAAAAGAAGGCACTTTTCTAATTGTAGTTAGTCAACAGTATACTGGAAGCTATTATGTGTCGTTTGCAGACCGATTTGGTGAACAATTACAATGTACTATGTTAATGTCAAATTATTGGATGGAAAAAACATAGGAATTGAAAAAACATGATGGAATGTTTACAGCAAAAGCAAGTATTGTTTTGAATTACTTAAAGTGATTTATAAACATAATGAATAGTTTGTCTGGGATATGGGGCGCAACAGACTACGATTTCTGAGATTTCTGCGTTCGTTTCAAAAGTATGGACATTCTGAATTGAGAAGAAGACAGTTAACATGCAGACACCCTTAAGGGCCTACTTTAAACGTTACGAGAAGACACAAAAATTCTTAAAGATGACCACTTTAGAGCAACATGTTATAATATAATTATATCAAAATCAAGGTTTTGAATTACTCCGATTCAATCAGAGAATCACTAAAGGCGACTCATGTGCAGGCTATTACGACGAACCTCTGATGAGGCGATCCCCTTGGGTATACCACTCTGTTCTTTTAGTTGTGGCCGATCATCAGAAACGAGAGTAGGTCCGACGATACCACACCGGCGTGTCTACTGGCGTGTCTACTGAAAATCAAAAAGGTTGAGACTTACTTAAAATACTTACGTTAAAATATTACCATCAGTACGCCTTCGGTGTCTGTAAGCCATTGGTACCTGATACTTGGTATAAGTCCTAAATTCTCGACTACGGATATTGCCAAGGAAGCCTCATGCAGATTGAATTTGATGTGGAGCATACGTTTGTTGTCATTAGTAAGAATGTTATCTTATTTTGTTAGACGATGCTGTTTTGAAAGGGACACCGGAAAAATAGTGGATTATGTTTGGGGTTTTTTTTCTTCAGGTATGAATTGCGCTTGAAAAGGAGCAGAACGGCCATCTTACCTTGGCGCCATATTGGGGAGCTGTACGTTCCAGAGATCGCACTCATCTTTCAGGAGATTCTGCCTGTCCACCATTGACGGGGACAAGTCCTTGTAGTACATGGTCTGCGTGTTGAACTTATGCCATGTCTTAGCATCCGGCGTCTCCACATGGTTCAAGCTTTCCAAGTTGGGATTACTGATGAAGGAAAAGAGAGAGAGAAAAAGATCTTTTCCTCATGTTCGAAAGCGGGATGCCCAATATAACAATTATTGATAACGCAGTGAAACTTCTAAATTATAAAGGATGTTGGCTGTAAAGTTTAAAATGGGTTCCTTCTAGGAAAACACTGCATTGCAAGTTGCTTCTTTTTCCTTATTTGTTTTAAAAACCTAGTTATAACTACACCAGAAGAAAAAGAAACTGTATATATGGTACAGTAAAAGAGCTGAAATTCCTTACCCTGTTTTGGCAAAGTTGGTCCAATATCGCATCATGTCCACCGAAATGTCTACCTCTTCCGCCGTCAACAGAACAGGTCGTTCTAAGCCTGACATGAAGGTGCTGCCGAAAACGTAGACGAGGTCGTCCGCGTGGGGCACGATGTCGGCCCAAGTCGGTAGGGGAACGAAGTGGAAGGAGGACACATGGGTCATCTGGTACAGGTAGGTGTTGGAATTGGCCGCAGCAAAGGCTTTCACGACGGTATCGGTAGGACAGGTGAATCCCTCGTCCGTGGTGAGGCGGGAAAACGGCCGGAGGTAGTTGGATTGGGTGGAGTCCGTGTAGTACGCGCTGATCACGTCCAGCATCGACTGGTCGTGCTCCATGAAGACATAACTACTGAGAGATCCATCAAACTGGTCCTTGCTGATAACAGGGTCTGAGCCCAAGGAGGCAGGCAAGAAGGCCTTGAGGGCAATCATGGCGCCTTCGTCTCGCTGGGTGCCCAGCAGGACGTCACTGCTCTTGAACTCACCGAGTCGGAAGAGCTCGGCCGGGTCCTTGGTCAAAAACTCCCCGTCGATGGTCGGCACGAATGGGATCAGGTTGTTTTTCGTAAACAACGCCGCCAGCAAAATCTGAAGAAAAGAATGCAGACATATAAAACTGATTATATAAAACAACCGAACAGGGTTGAAACCGAAGGTGACACTGCAAACTCAGTGTGGAAATAAAGGAAGCATATGGGAACGTTAACAGGGTACATTGCTTCCACTGGAAATATTTTTGACCCAGAATATTGAAGTGTCTACCAACTCCTCTGACTGCATTGTTCTTAGTTGTATGTAGGGGTCTGTCCGTTCTTTGTTCTCAAATTTACGGGATGTAGATGCAATTGAATGTTAGGTGATAGCTTTCCGTAACTTGTGATCCACCAGCAATCAACGGGGAAACCGTACACTCTAATTATATAACTTGCATTTGATATCCAACGTATGCCTCACAGAACAAAAACAACAAATGGGTCAGTTTTGGACCGTGCTAGTGTTTGAGGGTAGATGTGTTGATAGGAAACTGTCATGGAACCACGGTTGGGGATAAATCTAAGATTTTCCATTTAAGATTTCGCTTTCACGGTCCTGTGCTATCATTCGCCATAGTTAACGTACCGGGGTCGCAGCACTCATGATCTCGTCCGTGGTTTTCGTCTTGAGGCAGCTGACAAGACTAGAACTGCTTCCAAAGGCAAAGCATAAGGCATTCCTACCGAGTCCGAAGGCGTCATCTCGGGCCTTGGTTGGGTCAAGGACTCCCCAAGGAGCTGTTGCAGTTCCACTCTGTTGAATTTAAATATAAAAACATACGTTTTAAATACTTACCAAGTTGGAAGACCTGTCAAAAATGTAATATATTGTCACAGAAATTACGTTACATTCTTCAGTAAAAGATTGTGTTAACAATTTAAAGGGAATATACATCATTTGCTTTTGCTGTAATTTTCAGAAATGGATAGAAATGGGGAGTTTGAAATATATAGCAAATATATTTACACTGACTTTTTTTTTAGGTTTTGGGTTCGAAAATGCTATAAAAACCAAGAAAAACAATCATTTTCCTGTAGTCTGGTTCCCTGAATCCAATTAAGAAGAAACAGAGCAGATTCAAAAGTTTGGGGAATTGTAAGGTCAGGGAACTAGTCTAGCTGGCTTGTACCCGTTCATACGTGTGTAATCGATTGCAAACAAGTGCGGTGGTCAACTGGGACCAGTATTTGAAAAAAAAACCAGCGTTGGAAATTGATACACAAATACCACTTTTCTTGAAAATGACAGTATACCAGGTGCCATGATTTTACAGGATGCTTTACACTGTCATTCACTAACAGTCCAGCAAGGTATATTTCAAAATGATTTGGTAGTCTTATTTTTTGATGTTTGCAAATGTTGTATTTTCCCTTTAATAAGCTTTCTGTATGAAGTTAAGTAGCACGTTGTGACTGCAACGGATTCCTTGTGTTTTCTAGGCAAGTTTCAACTTTAAAATTGACAGTCGTCAAATTTCAAAAGCAAACTTTACCGTTGTGATTTTCAATCAGAAGGCAGATTCAGTCTCGTACACGTCATGCATTTCATTTGCATACATCGGAGGGATGCCTCCTGATGCAACATTTACTGCTAGCTACCTGTCCCCATATTTAAAGTCTGAATAACAATGAGGACAGGTAGCCAGACTAGGGAACCACACACAGTTTTCAACTGCCCACGTACCTGCATGATAGCCCTGTCGTAGTAACCCCAAGATTGCTTGGCGAGCGTCATGAGACTGACCGACACGCCACCAGCACTCTCTCCGAAGATTGTGATCCTGTTGCTGTCTCCTCCAAAGTCTGAAATAATGATGATGATGTAAAAATACCAACAGGCCAGCAAGAGTTAGACACGCACAGTTGGCGAGGCAATAACGAAAATCGTCGGGTTTCTCCAAATCATGGCTTCGTATTCGACACAGGAATCCTTATTATCCAAACCAAACGGTTATACTCGACACATACTGTCCTTATAAGATGTAAGATTAAATTTTAGATCATAAGATTCTGTAGCACCATTCTGATGTACAGGGTGAGTAAAAATGTTCTGACTGTTTGGAACAACAAAGAAAATGATGCTTGAACACAATTGTAGTGGCCATTCTCGAAATCGCATATTTCACGAAACAAATTTTAGGGTCATTTCCTTTCAAGGTAATATAATTCGAACAGATTGAGCAATTGAAGTGATTTTGTCATCTGGAAGTACTTTATTAAATTGGCTTAACAGTCATAATTATTTTTGGTGCAACATGTTTCATATTTTAAATTGAAATGTATTTATTTGGGTTTGGACCCCCTTTTTATTTTAGTCTGTATATTAAACCTGAGTCGCAAAAATTTGGGGTTTAAAAATCTCCAGAAGCCAAGGCCGGAGACGCAACCGAGGTTTGGAAACACCAGATATAAAACCCAATCAAGGTTAACTCAAACGGACAGAGCTAAGTTTCACAAACAGAGGTTTATTTAACAGCCGTGACTTTACAACGGATTATCACCTTTTATCACACGGTAGATATTATTTGTCCCTATAATACTCAGCAAACACTTAAAATCAGCGTCCTGCACGCGCACGTACGGTATTTTATCAGTTATCACGTACATGTACATCTGGTAAACAAAAGAATTGACCCTCGACCCTGAACATGCAATACAATGCTGGGTTAGTGTCATGACCCATCACCTTCCTGTGTGTTTATTTTGTGCAAATGTATGCAAATAAGGCAGAGAATTGCGGTGGCCAATTGAAACATGTTTATTGGTGCAAATAAGCGCGCTGAAATGCATATAAGAAAGATGAAAGTGCAAGGGCCAATTAGAAAGTTTGTTACGCGTAAGGACGCTATTTCTTGGCGGGAATACCTGTTTTTTCATTCATTCATTCACAATCATCCGGAGGAGGCGAACGGTTTTTTCAATTTTCATCTATATTTCAGCAAATAATTTCGCCCACCGCCACCCCAGGCTCCTCCTTTGGTTAATTTTGGTTACATTTTCACTTCAAGGTTGTATAGGGCCAATGACTTCCTTTGGCATTTTATCCGGGCAGACAGCCAGTAAATCCCCTGTTTCGCCATCAAAACATTGTAAAATACGAATAGTGTTTCGAATTTTTAGGAATTTTAATTGTGGAATTGAGGAATTTTACCCGTGGCAAATATTCAATTTAATGTACATGTCAAGTGCAGTGGTCACAAAAACAAGGGCGGATCCAGAACACAATTTTTTGGGGAGGCCCAAAAAAAATTTGGTCCCCCCAAAAAGTGGGTCAAAAAAAATTACGGCGTGGGGTTCGGGGCTCGCTTAAGGGCCCCAAAAAATGTTTGGATTCTAGATGCTCTGTGGTGCGATCTGAGGCAATTTCTGACCACTTTAACCAATTTTCTTTTTGGAAAAGATGGTGGTGTACTCATTGCCTGCCTTTATTGCGATGTCACATAAAAAAAAATTGGTTTCGTTTTTTTTTTTTGGGGGGGGGGCATGGCCCCCTTTGCCCCCCCCCCCCGGATCCGCTCTTGTCATAGTGCTTGCATGTTTCAAAAGGCTATGCTCCTGACAAAATGTTCAACATTTTGTGGGAACACATCTGCACTGACTTGTAAACATTACATGCTTTCTTCGATCCCAAGTGCTTTTCATCTCATCTGAACGCTCCACTGCTTATCGTCTAAAACTCACACACTCACCAGCGATATGTTCCTTGACCCATTTGAGTGCTTCAAGCTGATCCCACATTCCGTTGTTACCAGGAAGCTCGCCGTCCCCTGCAAACAAGTAATAACAAAATACAGACATCGTTGAATGATTCGGAAAAATGAAAAATAAAAAAAGCCAAACCTTGCGAATATTACACAGACGAGGGGAAAATCTGGTTTGTAATGAGTGTAATTAACAGTTGGTGGTAAATAACGAAAGCGAAACGTAGATGCAGCTTCGACATACTTTGGCCGAGTCATCGATATTTCAAATCTTGGGGATATTTTGGCCGTTTTTGCACTTGTTTTTTGCCTTGTGTAGTCTCATTTCAAATTTCGAAAATGTTCTTTTCCCTCGTACATAAATTTAGCGTACGTTTTCTGGGGTTTGGCTGATTAACATTTCTGTGGTCATGAAGCCGCCCAAAATGTATTTTGCCCTTAAAATAATATGCGGATGTCAGTAAAAGAATTGGTTGTGAAAGGCTGAGACCCACCTGTGCTGAGGAATCCGAAGACTCCGAGTCGGTAGTTAAAAGTGACCACTATGACGTCACGATAAGCGGCCAGGGAAATCCCGTTGTAAGTCTCCTCCGAACCGGAGCCCACCAGGAACGCCCCACCGTGGATGAACAGCATGACAGCAGCTTTGGTCGGCTAACAAACATATGGGATACAAATATAGACCTTGGGCTCATACGCATACGCAAAACAGCTGCGTAACAACGGGCTCATTGTGGACCGCGATCTATATAGCCACCCCAGCGCCAGTAAACAGTTCCTCCCTCAACAAAAGGGAAAGGCTCGCACATGTCAAAGCCAATTCTGCATTGGAATTGCATATATGTACATACATCATAATCCAAACGCCGCTAAATGAACATGGCAGTATGTACTTATGACAGCGCCCCCAAGTGTCTATAACCCCCTTTTAATACTTTTTGAATTTGCTATGTAAACATTTCAAGAACTCGCTCCGTTAAAACCCACAATGATCATTTCAGGATGGAACTTGCGACGCGGCACTATTCGCTTCATTGTTTGCTGTTAATGACGTCTGAATTACTAACCAACCATCTGAGAAAGCTAGAATATCGCTTATGGAAGATTATCTGTAGCCTCCACATGCAGATGTGTACCAACAACATTTTCGAAAAATCTTCCACATGTTATTTTACCTGTCTCAATTCTTTGTCATTACTATTAAATGTGTACTCTACTTACCCAGCGGTTTAATCTACTTACCTTAGGGTTAGGCACCCAGATGTTCATGTTAAGGCAGTCTTCGCCTGTGTTGGTGCTCACCAGCGGCTGAGGGCATTGGGTCCCGAACTTCGTCGCGTCCAGGTCACCGGACCATGGCTTCTTCGGCTGGGGCTTGGCAAAGCGCTCTGGTGGCTCAGCGAAGGGGATTCCCCGGTAGACATCCACGTAGGTGTCTAGGATCGGGTAGGTGTTACGCTGGAAGTGTACGGTCTCTCCGACCACGGCACCGAGACCGGAGATGTCGACCCGCGGACCGGCGCACAGAACGCCGAGGGGACCCGCGGCGGTCACCGTCAGAATCGCTAGTAGAGCCAGCATCGTAAACCAACCACGTTGAGGAGAAATATTATTTGTGTAAGTTGTGACGGAAGTCATCAAAGAACTGCTCAAACTAAAACCTCCATGGCTTTTTATTACATTCTTTCCAACCTCTGGACCATCTGGCTTGCTGATAAGGACTAATAATTAATGAGTAATTAATGACAGTTCATCAACCTTAATTGCGAGTAATTAGTTTGATGGATGAAAACTGACGACAGAAATAGTTTTCGGAGACAGTTATCAATCTCTGTCAGGCATCTTACGATCGGAATGATAATAGTGTCAATTGTGCACAGTGGTCTTAATATAGGCCTAATATGCTACTTAAAGCAAAGTCGGGGCCTACTGTCGTAAATGGGTATAGTTTTGTTATTTAATCTGCTTATTTTTTTGAGCATCTGTTGGCTCTTTTCCCAATCACTATAGCAGTATAATAAGTTATGTATCCAGATGAGTGGGGTCGGCAAATTCATAACTCCCCCCACCCATAGGATAGAATTACTCTCGTTGAAAAAATCGTTGGTGTTTTCTCGAAGAGACGCATTGGGCCAAAAACCATATTTTTTAAAAATTCATTTTTCCGGCCGAAATCGGTTAAGTGAACAGCAACGAACGTTTGAGCGAAGTTTTTTGGTCAAAATTACTTTAAATCAACGAAATCATGTTAATCAATGTAGGACAAATTTCATCTGAATCATATTTTGAGTTTTCACGAAGAGATGATTTCAAATTATATCATGGGGCAAAAACAACGCACGTGTGAAATTTAAGTTTTTCACGGAGAGACGAATATACCTATCGCCGTTTGCGCGTTGGCCACCCCCTTAGACAACGACATGGAATTTCTGTACGTTACTAGTTACTACTTGGCGCATTCTGCGTCCATTATCATGTAAATTGGACACTATTTCACAAGTTACGTTGACGCAATTCTAACGCGATTCTACGTAATAGGTCAATGGAGCGCATGCGAAGGGCACAGCAACGCGCACGTGAGATTTTAAGTTTTCACAATAGATATAATAAAAAGACAAGAAAAGACGAATTCGCACAAAGGGTATGGGCAATGGATACTGGCAATTTGCCAAACCAGTAGGTGTGTGGGTTTTCACAAACAGACAAATCTCTATGGAGGTTAGTTACTCCGCAATTAATTGTTCCATGATACTGCAATTTTGGTACATATTTGAAGTTTAAGATCTCAACTTACTATCTGTATCAAAAGTTAGTTGGCATGTGCTCCAAAAATAGGCCAAATGTTTATTTCAAAAAGTGACCAACTTAAAACTCGTTTTTCTCAAAACCACTGTTGAACACCCCGCGGCCCAATTCGTCCCCTCGTGAAAACGCTGACGAAATGGTTATCCTGTCGACAAAATCGTTTATATTTGATAATCAAATGTCTTAATATATTTGATAATATATTTATATAAAATAATGGATGGTCACTATAATAAAATACCAACAGTTCCTTAGCTTCATCAACAAGCTCTGCTGCCGTGAGGTTCAGGGAAGCACCTTCGTAAAATGTCAAGGCATAGCTGACCCACTCCGGGTTAAGGTGGAGAGGGCTGCGTTGTTTCGTCCCTTTGCCTTCGGGTATGGATAAACAGGGAATGAATGGTGGTGGGTCGAGAATGTTGAGGTCCCAGAACAGTCGAGATATAAACTAGATAAGAAAAAAACTTTAAAAAGCAGCCCTATAACATCAGCAGCTTTCTCCATTTTTGTGTTGGTTTGGAAGGCAGCCACAGCGTTTACCCCTATCACCCAGCAACTGCAACATCAAAATGGGGGGGGGGGGGGGGGGGGATAGCATTCGTTCATTAAAGGTACTGTTAAACGCCGACGATCTAGTGTAATCTGATAATAGGTGGCGCTACTCGTCTTGGTTTTTTTTGTCATCGGGGATGGTAACACTACCTGGAAGGGCGGAAAGGGACTGTCACGTTCGTTTCCTTAAAACAAAGGTGCCCACGATTCTTTTGCATACGCCTACCAGTAAACATTTTAGAATTTTTACCATTCAAATAAAATGTACTCGCGACCCCCAAAACAGAAATGTATAAAACGCCAACAGTTGTGGGTGCGCCTAATTGAAGACCTTCGTGCGAATAAGTTGCAATTTTCCCAGATGTTTTAGTCACTGTGAATGATTGTTTTGTTTACTGGCAAACTCGAAGAAGTTTATCAGCTAATTCTTTTACGTCCACTGCCAGGAAAGGCTGACTCCTTCCCAGGTTTATCGGTCAGACATCACACAACCCTGTCTACCTTGAGTTTGATAGTGGGTGCTGTTCAGACAGCATATGGACGTAGATTGACGACCTTCTTATTTAGTAGCATAATACATTAGCTAAGGATAACTCCTAAGGGATCTCAGTAAGATTGAAGGCCTGATATCGCTTATAGGCCGATTTCCTTTATGCAATTAGACATTACAAAAAAAGTTGTACTTTATGAAGAAAAAAAAGGAATAAAGAATTGTGTCCTTGCTAAATAGCTCTGTTTAGCAGGGCAGGCGATTTCCAACGACGCTTTGATGAGAAATGTAGTCTGAAGGGCTAGACGTTGTTAAGGTTGGATACGCAAAAACCCGTCGCCGCGATAACCCCGCTGCGAGAGGGCGTAATCACGACTAACCAATATCACCCACGAACCCGTCAGGAACAACGTCTAGGGAATTCATAAAATCTCTCCCCCCTCCAAAATGGGAGAAACTAGTGCGCATGCGCTACTTCGGCAGGCACTTATGGTCCATTTTCAGTCCCTGGCACACTACACACCACAGAAGAGCTGACCAACGAGATTAAAGAAATAACCAAAACCTTACAAGTGCCTGGATCCTCTTTTCTTTTTTAATTATAGCAGTAAATATGGTAAGTCCTCAATTACACTTCTACAACGAATCATCGACTCTTTAAATCCTTCCAAATTAAACAGGTGAGCCCTTCAAATTTGTGAAGTGACTCTTGAGCCATCAAATTCAAAACTATAAATAAATAACTTGTTCTAAACTTTCATAAAGAAAACTTGAATAGCATCATACATAAGTTATTTAATTATACAGACTTTCAATAAACAATACTTTTTACTTAAGATTTAAACACTTACGAATCTCTTCAGGAGGAAGTGCTTGGACTTGGGTCTAATTCTGCTCCACTCCCTGCCCATCTTGACAAACAAATTGTTTAGCAATTTTTTAAGGTTTAAAGATCTTTTAATTGTAACTTCCGGTCTGATGACGTCATCCATTTTTTTCGCATAAAGGTCATCATATACATTAATTTTGAAGCGATTTCCGCAAACTTCGCCACACCCATCAAATGAAAATAATTTTTTTGATATTTTTAAGTCCTGCTGCTAGAGGGCGCTCTAACATTTTACGACGTCAGCATCATTGAAGATTAACATCGTTGAAAATAAGTTCACAACCTTTTCGACTTTCAAATCCTGAGGCACTTCCGGTTTGGACCAGAAGGAAGGGTCACGTGATATTGCAGACACCAGATAAATTGAAGATCCTGAATTATTCTATCCATTCCTGCAAAATTCAAGTTCAGGTCGCATACGGTTTATTTTATATTGATTTCCAAAGATTAAATCTAGAATTCTTTAATTGCTTGACATTTGATACATGTTGACGTCATGGTGACGTCATTATATTTTTGCACATCTTCAGTAGGTTGTACATTCATGTATTCAAATTGAAGTTGATGCAGTTTTCGTATTGAGTCGTGGGAGAGTGCGCGTTATAATGAGGCAAACCGCATGGCTTCTCATAATGAAGGCGCTTGGCCAAGGTGTTTGAACACCCACACTCGGAACACTCGGAAGTACTTTTTGTGTGTTCGTTTCTTTTTTGTGGGTCGCGCTTCTCGAGTTTGGCGGTTTTTTTGTGCCAAATAAGAAGTTGAACACCCAATCTTATTTGGATGTGGGATTAGCTAACTTCAATGGGATGGGACATTTCGCTTGTACTTGTACCTCTAAAGTCTTATGTGCTAGATGTAATTTTGTAATGTAACAATATAGCGCCGTGATGTGCTACAGGGCCCATTCCCTACCATACCTGGGAGTTTATCCTCATTGTACATATAAATGTGTAACAAATAGCCCGTGATATCCCACACAGGTTATACCGGCCGAATGTTCCAGCGGTTGGAACAAGTGATTGTAATTTACCATGCTAAGAAAGTTTTCTGGAATAACTAATTTGTGGACCTTCATGGTCTATAGTTTTACTGGAGCGATTCCAATTGAGTAGAGTGTTATTTACACAATGGCGTTCCTTATTGATGGTTTGTGTGGACAGTGGTCATGGGTATCACTATCTATATTGTGGTAGTATTGTTATCACTGAATCATTGTTGCGTCATTGTTGCGTTCCTTGTTGGTGGTTTGTGTGGATATATAGTGGTCATGGGTATCACTATCTATATTGTGGTTATCGTTATCACTGAGTCATTGTTGCGTCATTGTTGCGTTCTTTGTTGATGTATGTGTGGATAATAGTCTTGGGTATCACTATCCCTATCGTGGTTATTGTTATCAGTGAATCCTTTTTGAGTTTGGGTGTAACGGATGTTTCCGGTTTGCCCTACCTGTTTTTTTGTATTGCGGTATTCTCGTAATACATGTACACGTAGCGGTAGATATCAATATTTATTGATGATGTACGGTGGACATGAGTACTACCTAATGCTTCCGGTTTGCCCTATGTTTTGGTATTCCGGTGAATTGTCTTAAATTAAACTTGAAGCTGTGGCACATATACACACACAACTTGGGTGTCTGTCTACTTTTATTAAGGTTTGAGCATAATTCTGACATCAATCGGAGTATATGGTTTTAAAAAGTCTACCATTCTAGTCATTTCGAATTAATATCACAGTATTGGAGCTGGATAAATTTACATAAACATTGCAATGTACTACATATTCTGAAAGATGGAGATCAGCACCTTCAAACATATCGGTTGTATAGAAGTGTCTTTTTAAGCAATATTGAAATTGCACAAACATCGTGGCGACAAACAAGTTAAAGATTCTTGCATTTCAATTGGTACAAGTTCGGTGTTCTTTAGACCCTATGTATAATACTCAGCATATCATTTCAGTTCCTTGAGTTGAGAACATGAAAATACCAGAGTGCCAAAATAAAATTAAAAAACCAGACGGTATGTTGTCCGACTTTTCTTTACCTTTCTTTTTTTAACAGACTTCTTCCTTCTAAACTCTCAAAAGACTGATACAGAAGGTATGGCAAAATCAGTGCAGATATGTGACAAGTAGGCTTGGGGCATTTCCACAATTTAACAGAAAATTTTGAAAATTTGTAAATTTATTATTGATAGAAAGGTGCACGGAAAATTATTAGTAAATGGTAAAATATTAATTCTTAAATGTAAATACCAATTATTAAATGTAAAACGCAGGCTGAAAATGACTCCAGTCGATGGCGCATGGTTTAATGTAGGCTTAAAGCATCTACTTACTCTCTGCCTCAAATCTCGGCAAAACATGTCAAAGCTCATGAGCAACATCATTACAAATGAAGCAACTACTTAGATTTTAAAATAATCAGAGATTATATAGGAGTAATTTGTAAGAATGAATCTGGGTAAACAATGTGTTACAATAATATAACTAAAAAACTTTCTTCCACAGCCGTTTTTTAAGGCAATCCACCTGTATAAAATATATGCACAGATGACCGTAAATAGAGTAAAAGCAGTAATATTACAATTGTTAGCAATAGTTTCCAAATCTGTCGCTAATTCTAAAAATATTAGGAAGTTTCGTTTCATCAATGTAATTTATATGCACCAGATAGAGCATTTCGCCAAGACAATTACGCGATGAAGTAAACTTCAATGTACTTTGGTATCCTATGTCTTGGACGTCCAAAATGCTCTTCATTTGTATGGCTCTACTTTAACAATGTTTGCATATTTAAAATTAGTCTCCAAAATAACATAGCAAACTTCCTTCCTATAAAGCAAATATGATAAAATACTGCAAAAATGGGTACATCGAAGATTTACAACAAAAATGTCTAAAATGACAGTTTATCTATTTGTTATCTTTAGGTGCTATTAAACATGCGTTTAAATGTTATACAACTACATGTACATAACCGTTGACATCACGCTAGTTGACCTGTAGCAGACGCAAAATGGTTGGGTCCATCTCTACAACTTTGTTTCGCAATCATCTTCTTGATATTCTGAAGAAATATAGAACAAAAGAAACCATCAAAATAACGTACACTGATGGCTGTTGAACAGAGAAATTAAAACTTCAATTTATTATGTGGTTAGAGTAGGCTACACTTTGCATGGCAATAGATTACATTTATTGCTTGTCGAACAGGGGAATTTAAATGTCAATCTGTTTGGTGAGCTGAAGACATTAATCATGGTTGGTGGAAATCATATGTCTCGGATTAATTTTGTATGCCCACCATTTATAAGCATATTTATGAAGCCGGTAACCAAGCACCAAACAATAGCCGAAGACAGTCATTACAAGAAGACATGATATCTTCCAATATGTTACACGCGCGTGTATCGGGTTCACGCCTTATTATCGGCCATCATGTAACATTTGTCCACAAAATATCAAGAAACTGCCTATATACCTTTAGTCAGATCTGAGCCAGAAAAACTCGTTCGTAAAAATTAGATCATTTCCCCAAATTCTGATTATGTTTTACATATACGTTATTACCCGCACGTGGTGTTTAACCAAGTTGACAGATTTAATTTTTTGGCAGAGATTTACCATTATAAGGATTTGTAGATACTAAATAAGTGCAAATTGTAATGAATGACTAAAAGCAATTCTTTCTAGCAACTTTCTTTTTTACGACTGCGCTCTAACAAGCTTAATGAGATTGAACCCAGGTCATGGCACTTACCTCCGATTGTTTGTTGGCTGCCCTTTCCATTTTGGAACGTCAGCATCTCCGCTGGTTCATCAACCTCCTTATTGAGGCATACAGAGCTCCCCACGTGCATGGTTGGACGTACCAACTTCTCAACTTCAGTAGCAGGGCTCAATAAAGGACAAGCAGGGGAAGATTCATCACGAGTAGATCCACCATCCAATGAGGAGGCCTCAGCACCTTTTGTTTTGCTTATGGAGAGTAAGCTTCCTGATGGAGAGTCCTGGTTTTCATCTTCCTCATCGGCATCTGTATGATCGACACTGCCATCGTCAAATGTGGCAGCATCAAAGGCTTGCTGAGTATAGGGGGGAACATAAGACGCCAGTTGCCCACCACCGTTAGGGTCCGTAATATAATATCTGTTGTATAAGAGTAGAAGGAATACATAAGTCGTTTCACCGTGACAGTCCTAAAATTTTCCAAAACTGATAAACATGTGTACACTTAACAAAATGGTTACACTGGTATGTTGGATTTCAAGTACGAACCAGTTTATTATTTTTTTTATTTTCACAATGAAATTTTAGACCGGAAAAATGTACCAATGATGAATCGATGAACTCTCCCCGCCTTCGGGCAATGGCGGAATTCCGCGTCGCTGATTTTTTTTTTTTTTTGGGGGGGGATAGGGGATGCGTTGAAAAAAAATCCTACAATTGCTCGGCTGTGGGCAATTCGAAATGTTGGGAGGGGGGGGGGTGACACCACATCACACTAGGGGCGTTGAGCATGATACAAATGTACATCTTATGCAAACTTGCCCGCTTACTTCCCTTAACCTTACATCAAAACGCAGGTTATTTTGCAATCATTTGTACACGTAGTTTAAACTTACTTCTTGCTGCGTTTCTTCTTGTACACGTAGAAGACCACAGCACAAATGACGGACAAACCAACCAGACAGCTTACCACGCAGATTATAACTTTCAATCTTAAAATGAAAAAAAAAAGTTCATTGGAATTGAAAAACACTGTTATTGGGTTTCTCAAGACATTAAAAAAAAAAAACTGTGCATGAAGTTTTCCTACTGACTTGCTGTCATTATGGTATATCAATGTAATCATTGATGTTTAATTGACCTTTATCATGCTGCCACCATTTTAGTTATGTTCCCTGAATCCAATAACAGTACTGATTGATAATTTTTGTGTGTGCAAAAAAGGAACCAGACTATTTTTCCTTCCAGCCTCGCTTTGGTTACATTGAATTGGAATGGGAAAAAAACAAGATGGCCGCAACATGATACTGGTCTATTACAACCACTGTTAAATTCAAATGTAAAACCATTGCAACAGTAACAATTGGTTCAGTCCATTGTAATATCAGTAGTGAAACAAATACCAATGGTAATCAAAATTATTTGTAAGGACGAACATATTTACAGTCTAACATACCAATTTACCCCAATATAAACGATTTTTACTTTAAAAACGGACCAGAGCCACTCAAGTTTTGGTCTTTAGTTCAAACGTGTCATGATTTAAATTAAAATTAAAAATTGGGTAATGTCTCAACCATTCTGTAAAGTAACCAACACTAAATTGGTTGATTTGTCGCCTCAACGGATTCTGGGTGACACCGGTCCTAAATTCTGTTTACTGTATTCCCATCATTAAGTTAAAGTGCGTTTCAAATATTACTTTCATTTCACAAATATTCACGTGAATTCCGTAACACTTGGACACGAGAGTCATTGAGTACGAAAAGCAAAGCCCTTAGGTCAAATATCAACTGAGGTCAATAATGATGTAGTTTACAGTAGTCAGGTCATTTTTTATTTTGGGGGTGGGAATTTATATCATTGTACATACACCAATCTGATGAAACGTTTCCTCGGATTGTTAAGGTCAAATGACATGTAAGGGTTATTAAAGGCCTTCTTTCATGCTTCAAACTTTTTTTGCCCACAAAATTTGATGGATTTTGATTTATCTTGGATGGAGGGGTGAAAACGGAGGTCAAGGGTCATCTAAGTCATTTGAGGTTGTTTAAAAACGCGCAAAATTTGTTTTTTTTTGACAGAAAGGTGTTCGCTAAGTTTTGAACACTGGTCGATGTCAATACAAATTTGTTACCGGACCAATACCATCACCACACAATAGGCAGGAAGAAAAAAAATAGCTTAACGGTAATAGAACTGACCTCCAGCTCAAGCCATCACACAGTGGATCTGAAAGTGGACAGGCACATTCAAATCCATTCAGATGATCGTAGCAGATGTATGGATATTCACACGGTGTGGATTGGCACTCATCATAATCAATCTCACAGACGTCGCCAACCCAGCCGGGCTCACAGTGGCAGGAGTAGGATTCGAACCCACTGCTACGTGCAGGGGAGGAACAATCAGGATCTTCCACAGGTCCTTTGTTTAAAAGAAACAATGTGCTGTTAATAGGCTTGGAACTTGCATTAAAGGCTAGGCAAGTTTATTTTTGTCAACTTGGGATCCGTGTCATCATCTTCACTTAATTATGTAAAAACCGTAACTTTAAGTCGATGAAACTGCCAAACTCGGAACTAGAATCAGTACAATGCTGATATGGACATATCTTTAACCATTGATGTTAAAGTAAAAATAGAACGAAATCAAATGGGCCGCGATTAATTGAAGTAAAATGTCTGTCTGTCTCTGTCTGTCCGTCTGAAACCGCCTACATTTGATATTAGTCCGACTTGCTGGCCTTTATATTAGTCGGACGGGCTGTCATACACAGTTTTACAAAACCCATTCTCATCTCCTCGCGTAACATCGATGACTCGTTTTTTTTGTCAGAGACATGGGGAAATTTATCCTCTTTCCTTTTTCCACCATACTGACGGATTCCACACACGTTCAGAGGATGGTGGAATAAGTTGAGCGCATGAATCAATTGATGAAATTGCGTTGCAAGAGAGTAACCCACCTCTGCAGACGCCATCATTGATGCAAGGATTGACCAGCACAGCAATCTGTACTTCGAGTAGCTGAGACTTGGCTCCTGACCGGTCTTCAGCTAACACAAGGAAACTATCCTTGCCGTGATAGTTGAGGTTCGGAGTGTAGGTGAATGTTGATGTTGTCCAGCTCATGTCCTCCTAAAAGCAACAGTTTACACTCAAATGTAAGTTAACTTAAAGTGAAATCAATTAACCTCAGGCAGTTTAAAAGAGCTCATCGTGCACTGTAGGAGAAAATCTTTGTCCAGCGTTTCAGAGACGCGCTGAACCGAAGAGTTTTTGAGTGACGAAAATCCCCCCAAATATATATTATAATTTCAGACAGTTTAGGATTTATTTAATATTGAGAGTGCCGTCTGAAATAATCATTCCGTATTAAAAGAGCTTTTGACATCTTGTGCATGAACATCCCTCCAGCTAAGATGTAAGAAATAGATTGGTTTGGCGCAACTCTGGAATGCCAGTATAAAACGGGTGTATAAGCCGACATTGATGGGGCAAATGAGAAAATATGGACCTTTAAAATGTGAATAGACATCATACAATAGCTGAGAACAGACGTGACATAGTAAAGTTGTATGGACAATTCCACCGGTTGCTGAAAGCAAACAGCACCATGGTGCAGGAATGGCTGTACATCGGTGGTGTACCATTATTAGAAAGTTTACACTTAATTATGATTCTAAAAATTGATCCAAACATCTTAAGGTGCTGGAACAGGGTGCCAGGATTGGGATCAAACCGAAGTTGATTCAACTGCACCAGAAAATAAATATTTCTATGAATTAAGCGTGATTAATCACACGCTTAAATTTTAAAGCAGAGGAACACTATAAATCGAGCTTCAATCAGCATGACAGAACACTTAGTAAGCAAGAAACCGTGCCAAACACTATTAACAAATTACCACTGCAGGTTACCTTTTCACGAGGCAACTTTAGCCCACATGGGATGACTGGCCCCTCCCTGTCTCCAGAGGGCTCACTGCACTTCTGCGTAGACGGCACAGTCTTTACTTCCTCTATCAGCGTCAGAGTGCCATAGGTCGGGGGCTGGGTTATAATGGTCAGTTTATCATCGCTGTCAACGTCATACGCTCCAAGCTCAGCCCTCAGGTCCTTGTAGGCCACATTGGATAGTGTGTTCTGCTCAACTGTTAGCTTTTCATGAAAACAAATGGAGAATTTTTAAAAAGTAAATTCAGCTGTCACAAACTGCTACAACAAAGTAGGGTTTGGCACAGTGAAGGCTTACGACACCTGCAAAAATCACCAGGGCCTATATTTGTGGTTGACAAGGTAACAATATAAAAGCTAATTATTGTTGGTGAATTGCTCTTTTGTTTTAAATGCATATTGAAAAAGACGTAAGAGGACAAGATTGTGAATTGTTTGCATAAATTGATTTCAAGTGAGGCTTTCTTTCAGGAATGAAAATACCTTCAATTTCGGAGAAGGAAAGCACTAGGATTCAAACAATTCTTCTAAATATAAGGTATCGATATTTCGTGCGAGAGAATGAAACATAATTTACCAAATCGATGCGGCCGTTGCCAACAACCTGGCCATTCATAGCACTGTACAATACAGGGATATCGTTGATCGGTCTCACTTCAATTGTAAAACTGGCGTTAGTAGACAGAGGTTCTCGCTCAGTTAAAGTCTTTATCTCTTTCACTGAAGAGGAAGAAGGAAACAGCGTCAAAGATATTTTCGTCATGAATTTGCATTTATCAAAAATATACTGCAACTAGCAAACAAACAAACAAACAAACAAACAAACAAATAAAACCGATGAAGCTTGGCGGAGGTAATACTCGACGTCAAGTCATCTCATCACACTTTACTGATGGAGTCACCGTCCCTCGACCACGGGCCAAACATTTTTGACCAAGTTCTTGACATACCGGGCTGTCTGTGTTTACGTCTTGCACGCGTAATACAAGGTTGTGAAAATAAACTTGCCGCCATTACGGCATTCGACCGTTGACAAATCACGTGATGACGCACAAGCGAAAATGCGCGAGATCATTTGAACTGTACCGGTTATCATCTCCCCGACGCACACCGTCGTGGAAATCTGTATTGACTTAACTTGATAGTGCAAACTTCGCCTGCATTCAATTGTAATTTCATGAAAACTTATGCGCCTATCAAAGTTTCCCCCACCCCTCCACCCCCCTGGCTGCCCAACCCAAGACGTCGGGATTGTCACTTTTGAAGTTACAAAATCCCCACCCCTCGGGCAAAATTGAAGTGACAATCCCCGACCATGCCCCAACGTATTCGGAAAGGTGTCAAAATAAAAAGTGCCTACTTTAGCGTGGTTTGTATTAATTAAAGTGTACAAAATACTGAACGGAAGTTTAGTATATGATGCGAGAGGGAAGGGTGAAAATGTGTGGAATATAAATGAAAATTTATGAACGTTGATGCATGCAATTCTTATTTTCAAAGAAGACATTTTCCTTTTATTGCCTTTGGTCCAATAATATAATACTTGAATTGGATTTTGTTAAATTAAGCAGACATATCTCTAGAAAATAAGCTAAAAAAATGTTGGTGAGGCGTTATCAACATAGACTGCTTTTACACGGGGTCAGTACAGTAAAACTGTGATCCATGAAGTTATGTGTTCGATTTTATTTTCTCAATCGAACTCGAAGCATTCAGTACCATAATATTTTAGTCCATTTTCTAAATTGCAATCGTACCTTACCAATTTCCCTCTATCTTAATGCAGAAAATATTATTCCTACAGTGTACAATATTCACAAACCATTCTTTCGTAAGCTCAGAGCAGAATTTTATTGTGTCTATGGAGAGACAAAAAAGCCATAAAACATTTATTTTTAGATGAGAAAAATTATATCGCATAAACTCCAAGGACGTTAGAGGCTCCGTCAAACTCCATATTGACGTCTACCGATATTGATTCTATTGTTGAGTCTAGACATTATGTGCAGTTTACAGGGCTACTTTTTCCAGGGCGGAAGCAAAGTTAAATAGAGTAAATGGCGACTGCATACTTTTTCTCTTCTTCTTTTAATTTGGTTGACTGGTTTGTTTTCTAGTAGTCTATGTAATATACCGTGGCGAAAGCCATGGTCTATAATTTTTGAATAGATTCGCTGATTAATTATGCAACTTGGACAGCCGCATCTCGACCTCTAGATTTTGACCAATCAGCGGGTGCTTTCTATGTTGGGTCATGGGTCATTTGCCCGTTGTTGCGTCAAGACATGGATAGAAAAAAAACGCTAGACACAGCAACAAAGGCCGTAGTCACGCGCTCTGTATTATGTTACGCGACACGCGCGCGGCGGCTGTTGTATTAAAAAACACTGCATTCGAATTGACCAATCACAGTTTAGTCCTGATTTGGGAATGAAATGAAGTCACGATTTTAGTAAAGTCGACTCCGATTGGCTGGCGCGCGGCTTGCATATATCTGCATGTCTAGACATATTAGGCGTTAGACAGGAGACTTGGCTCCGTGGAAGACGGGTGATACTCAGACTAGTTTTCTAGAGCAATTCATCAACAACACGGAGGCAGGAGGCCTATTTCTAGTGCAAGGGTGAATTATGCGAGCTCCTTGCTGAAAATACTTTCAACGAATTGTTCTTCCTTCTTTAAGGCCATGAATATTAATTTGCATTGAAGAATTGTTCCCCCAATACCATTCAGTCAACCAATTCATGAAAAAAGGGCCAATGAAAATGTAGAAGGGTTCAAACATTCGAGTCATTTTCTCTCAATGCCTCCAGGATTTGTGACTTTTTTCTTGAGTGAACCTTTTAAAATCGTCACAAGTTTTACTAACTAGCCTAAAAGTGATTTTTTGAGGAACGAAATAGAAAAAAACTCGCACGAGGTCGAAGGAAATCAGCAGGGCTCCTTTCCGCACGAGTGAGAAAAAGATAACTGTGTGTTTCGGGGTACCATCCACCAAATTGCCGGCTGAGTCGCGGACTGAACCGCGGGCTGAACCGCGGGCTGAACCGCGGGCTGAATCACGGGCTGAACCGCGGGCTGAATCACGGGCTAGGCTGCCGGCACCGGCACAAGTGATGTCACCGTGCACGGACGGTCACGTGGATGACCGACCGGACACTGCGCGTACAGGCCCGGCGTGCGTCACGCGAAAAAATCACGCTGAGCTATATTGGTGTGCTGTCGCTATTTACTATATTTTAACTTTGCTGCTGCCCTGGAAAATGTAGGCCTGTAAAAAATACTGCACATTATGGCTGGACTGAAAAATAGAGTCAATATCGGTAAACGCCAATATGGAGTTTGACGGAGCCTCTAACGTTCTTGGAGTTTATGCAATACTTATTTTCATCTAAAAATAAATGTTTTATGGCGTTTTTGTCTTTGCATGGGCATAATAAAATTCTGCTCTGAGCTAACGAAAGAATGGTTCGTAGCTATACACTGTACAAAATACAATTTTCCTGCATAAGACAAGAGGAAATCTGGTAAGGTACGATTGCAACTCTACTCGGAAAACGGACTAGAATATTATGGTACTGAATGCTTCGAGTTCTGAGAAAAATTGAACACTCCATGGATCACAGTTTTAAAGGGAATGTACATTATTGGCTTTTGCTGTAATTTTCAGAAATGAATTATTTGGTTGTCAGTATAATAGATCAAATATTGTTACACTGACATGTTTGAAGTTTTGCGTTCGAAAATGCTGGAAAAACCAAGAAAAACAAAAATGTTCAGGTAGTCTGGTTCCCTGACTCCACTGAAGATGAAATGGATCAAAAATGCCGGAAAAATTGTAAGGTAAGGGGACCAGTCTAGCTGGCGTGCACCCGTTCATGAACATGGAACCAATAGCAAACAACATTTGGACTGGAACAAAAATGGTAAATTTGGAGCAGTGGTTGAAAAATAGTTAGGTTTTTCCAACGGTGATCAGCCGACCAACGTTGGAAATGTATACAAAAGTACCATTTTTCTTGAAAATGACTTCACACCAGGTGCCATAATTATACAGGATGCTTTAGACTGTCATTTACCAACATTTTCGTAAGGTATTTCGAAACACTTGGTAGTTTTATTTTTTGATGTTTGCAAGTATGTACCTCTTGTCAAAGCAGTTTGCGTTCGTTTTATAACACCTCACCCGCAGATTCTGCTTATTTTCTAGAGATATCTGATTAGTTAAAGAAAATCAAATCAAGTATTATATTATTTGACCAAAGGCAGCAAAAGGAAAGCAATTTCTATGAATTACAACTACGTCCGTAAACTTTATTTATACGCCTCGCATTTTCACCCTTCCCCTCCGCTCATCCGATCATCGGCTTGTACTCAACTTCATTTCAGTATATGTGACTACACAAACCACGCTGAATTATGAAGTAGGCACTTATTGTGATCTTAACACCTTTCTGACCACTTCGACTAGGTTTTGGAGTGGATAATGGTCTCAATAATGAAAAGAAACATAGAACACGCGATTAAAAACGCAATGACTTTTCCAGAGAATGGCCAACGAATTCAAATTTCACAACGACAATATTGACATGGATCTGTCACGGACATGCATGGTTGGATTTGATGGGCGACACTAATGTCTGTACATCTGTAGATAATTATGAGCGTCTACAGTCAGGTTTGGTAGACAATGATGCAATTTGGTGGTCTGTTGAGTTTGTATTACAAGAGCGGTTTGGAAATATATAAACTTCCTGCTGTCACTGAGAGAATGATTGTCTCTGACATCAACCAGACAGCATACTGCAGCGTTGCTTGATACAAAGAACAGAGAAGTACACTGAAGATACGTAAGTATTCGAACGTTATTTTCATGTACGTGTACATGACATAATAGTTGTTCTTTTTTCTTGACTGCTTATAATTTATAGGTGACAAGGTGGCGTTTCACTCGGACCTTTTTGTGTGTGCTAAAACCATGTTTAGAAACGATAGAAAAACCTTTGCAATATATACTTCCGTGACTTGAGCGCACTTTGTTTTTACTGTGTTAAGCCCGGTTCATACTCGGCGCGAAAGCGAACGCGAATTGTGACGTAATGGCAAGTATTCGCGCTGCGAATTCGTAAGTTGAACATTTTCAACTCGGGCGAATTTCGCATGAGCGAATGTTTCATGACTTCGAATTCGCTTCGCATTCGCGTTCGCTTGGAGTATGTTGAACCGGGCTTTAGCAAGTTTTAGCAACGGGATCCAGTTATGAAACCCTATAAGTATGGTACATGTGTTTTCTGTTTCTCACTGAGCTGAAACTGCCACAGGTTAAGTTGTTATGCACCCCGAAGATAGTGAGCAATTGTTTTGTTGCTGGTGAAGGATAAGATCGGTATTCGAATTTGACCCGTTCCTATTGTTCTTTTTCTCTTTTGGCGACAGATCCACAGACATTTCCTTTGAACGGCATTGAATTTCCCACTTCTCACAATGAAGATGTTACTGGTCACTCTTCTGATAATCGGCTTGATTGCTGGTACTGTGATGACTAGTGAAGCAGCTAGTCTGCAAGGTAAATATAACAACACACGCGACATATAGGTCTTATGTTGGGGTGCTGTGGTGCAATGGTTAGGGCGTTCGACTCGTGTGCCGTGGAACATGGGTTCGAATCCTGACCGTGGGAACATGGTGCTTGTGCTTTTAAGCAAGGCACTTTACTATTATTGCTTCGTCCTTCGGATGGGACATAAAGTCGTAGGTCCCGTGTGTTGTGTAATGCACGTTAAAGAACCCAGTAACACTTGTCGCTAAGAGAAGGGGTTTGCCCCGGTGTTTCTGGCAGTGGCTGCAATATATTCGCCGCAGCGCCTTGTAAACCCTTATAAGGTGCTACATAATGGGTCTCATATTTCTCATAAACCTTATTTACCTTTATTTAATAATAGACATATCTCCAGCGCCTTGAGTACCTAATAGTTGGTAGAAGCGTGCGCTATATAAGACTCCGATATTATTATTATACATTAGGAATACCTTACACATCAAAACGTAATTTATTCTGTTTTGCATTGGAGATTCCAAAAAACAGCAGTTTAAGTTCTCTGCAATCATTTAACGCGATAGGACAGTATAGGAAAGTTCAAATAATAATTCAAATGGAGGTAGTTGGCAATTAAGCTGATAGATCATAATTCATAAACAAACAATCATTTTTTTGTGCCGTTTTGTGGTTTTTTTTTCGTAGGACGGAGTGATGGCGATTCTGGCCAACATGCAGTCAGTGAAGAACGTCAAGGTATGTGTAATACTCTGACTATATTGTTTGTAGTTGGGTTGAATGGTCAACCTGATTCTGTTGAACGACAATTCATTTTTATCGCATGTATAAAAGTTTCAAAAGTTCACATTGCCCTTGCGATTCAATGTTACTAAAAGTTGGATGTTGACCTCATGTTGTCTGTGGCTGATCGAGAATAAAGGGAGGGGTTAATCATCTGGCCAAGCCATCTCCTAATAATGGGCTGTGCCAAGTGGGGTGGGGGCCAAGGGGTACTCTCCATAGCAACACACAGCCCAAAACACAAGAAGCAGAACAACACAAGAAATTTAAGCCCAAAAGACGTTCGTCGCGGGGGATGGGGAGTGGATGTCCCAGGAATAATGCCAGGACTGTCCAATTATGTTTCTTTCTAAACTGGGGAAAAAGTTAATTTGGGTTGAAATAAGAGACATATGTAGACCTAATGGGTGAGAGTATTTGTCATTGGGATCGATGTGCCAAATTGTATTTTGTTTAAGGAATAATTAGTTTTTATTTTTTTCTCTAGTACGGGATGACGTAGGCTGCGGCTATTTCGAGGATCCTTGCACTACAGATCCTAGTGGCTGTTGTGCGTGGCAATGGTAATAACCTTCGCTGGCGGGAGATAAGAAGGAGGCAAGTATCACCGCTCTGCCTCTCCCTAGCGTCTGACCTCTCATCTGCGCCTTCATTTCAGAAAGAAAAAAATCCCCGCGTCAAACCGAACTTTGATGGAAGTATTTCGTCTTAGATCTCCTTTGCCATAGCTATACTCGTTCATGGCAGATATTCAGATAGCATCTCGAATTCCATTTCAGTAACAAAATTTAACATTATGAAAATACCTTTAAACTGGGGTTCCTATAATGAACTAAAAAATCATTGTATTTTCGTGAAAGATGACCCATACAACTTGACGGGATGACATCTTTAATCAACAAGTAGATTGTAGACAAATATTGGTTGGTGGCCGGATAATCTCTCAAAATGCAAACATCCCCGAAATCTTGTTGATCAAAATCAAAGACTAAAATAATAAACCTAATCAAAACACCAAAACCGTGCAAAATGTGCAACTCAGTGACCGTCATGCTTGTCATTAATTTGATAGTTCAGTTAGGAGGATTTTATTGATAAAAACTCGTAGGATTCTCTGTGTCAGACCTAAATATTAAAGGAATTTTAGGAAAATTCATTGAGTTGAAAAATATTACACATGCATTTTGTTTAGCTGTGGACAACCGCCCAACAAATCATCATGTCTTTCCGTTAATTAGTTAGTTCGTTACCTAGTTACAGTACTGTTTAGTAACAAACGAACATTCTGCACAGCCGCAGCTCAAATATTAAACCGAAAACCGGAGGCCATTTTGCAAAAGGTATTTATTCTGGATTGCCATAGAGGACGCTAAACTACCTATTAAAATATTTTTTCCGAACGCTATGGGTAGTTTAAGACTTACACAAACTTGAGAACTTCAAAAATAAACACTGCTTATATAACCCCATGTATGTTTCTTGTCTAGTGTTCACTATAGTGTTTCAGATCTGTTCATGGAGTTTTGTTTAGTGAGGTACTTTTCCAGAATTTGTGGGTGGAACCTAACTGTGTTTCTACTTTAGATCTTGTTCTTATTCAGTGAAGGTTTGTTTGTTCGGGGGGGGGGGGGCCACATGATTTTGCACGCTGTCTTGTGAAAAAAAATATCTGTTTCTGGACGGCGTAGGCAGGTGTGTCTGCGAATATGTAAACACCGGTGTGCCAGGTAATTCTGTCCCCCTGGTAAATGTGCCCCCCGGACACATTAACCGGCTCGTGACCCGGTAAATGTGTCCGGGGACACTTTTACCCAAGAGCGGATCCAGAACACAATTTTTTTTTGGGGGGGGGGCCAAACATTTTTTGGGTCCCCCCAAAAAGTGGGTCAAAAAAATTACGGCGTGGGGTTCGGGGCCCGCTTAAGGGCCCCGAAAATGTTTTGGATTCTAGATGCTCTGTGGTGCGATCTGAGGCAATTTCTGACCACTTTAACCAATGTTTTTTTGAGGAAAAGATGGTGGTGTACTCATTGTAGGCCTTTATTGCGATGTCACATAAAAACAAACAAAAAAGTTTTTTTTTTTGGGGGGGGCCATGGCCCCCTTTGCCCCCCCCCCTGGATCCGCCCTTGCTTTTACCTAGGTAGATTTGTCCCCCTCCAGGTAAAAATGTCCCCCTGCCTAACGGTGAAAGTGTGCCCCTGGTAAATGTGTCCCCATGCAGTATATACTGAGAGCAGCAGCGTGTCGCGAGCGCCAGTACATGCTGCAAGATATGTGGCAGTGATTATCACATGTGTACATGCGTCTCCCCCTACAATGGAAATTCATCCAATAGGAAATTTCGTTACGCGCTATGATGGGAACACAGACCAATCCAAGCAGTAGTAGAATCGCGATTTCACCGTACTCCAAATAGAAACATTGTGTTCACATTATCATCTAATAGACAAAATTAAATTTGTATATTCATGAAGGGCAGAATAAACGTCCAAAATGTATACCTTGTAGAGTGAATTCATAAAAACAATAAAGAGAACTGGCCTTCCGGATTTCAAAAGAGGGGGACAAAAAAACCTGGGGGACAAAATTACCTGGGGGGGGGGGGGGACAGAATTAACGGGCCGGGGAGGACACTTTTACCTAGGTAATTCTGTCCCCCCGGACAGTTTTACCGGGGGACAGAATTACCTTCCACACCGGCAATCGCTGACCTAGGACAAAAAGGTTACGAAAAGGGCGTTCAAATTGGTCAAAGTGGTCAGAAAATGCCTCAGATCGCACCACCGAGCATCTAGAATCAAAATAATAATAATAATAATAAAAAACCCCACCTCCGGGTCCTTAAGCGGGCCCCGAACCCCACGCCGTAATTTTTGGGAACCACTTTTTGGGAGACCAAACTTTGAGAGCTGTTGCTAGTCAACCCACGTCTCTGTGTAGCTCCATGTTTCTTAACTTGCATCAAAAAAAGATATGTATGCCTAATTTTAATACGCAAAACTTTACCCCGGTCGACACCTTTAAAACTCTTCACGTATATCGTTTGCACAGTGGGTGTGTGCAGTACGTGCTTTCCATGTGACGAAAATCCAGTTACAGAAGAATTTCCAGTTACAGAAGAATGTCCAGAATAACGAGTTAATCATTGTTAATGGCACGAGGTAAATCGAGACTTCACACTGGCACAAGTCCTGTGCCAGCTGCGCAAGCAATCACGATAGTATCCATGTCACGGTGTTAACGTGTACCCAGAAAAAAAATGAAACACACTACGAGCCATGCATAACGTGGCCCTCTTGTGACAAGAAAACTGTTAACTCGTTGTTTTCATTCTGTCCAGGCTGCGTCTGTATCACTTGGCTACGGTTATGTACATGTACACAACACGCGCACCTTTGGAAGCCACTGCTCAGCCACTTCCCATAATAGACTTGTGCGTTAATTATTGCCAGCCGTATGGCCAAGTGTCACGGCCTGGCCTGAATATTATCATCTGGACTGGCTGCTAGACGCTTGTTAATTGGCACTCGCTTTGCAGAGTCGCAACTAGGGTTAATTTAACCGGTAACCCAGATCCTGAGCACTTCCAAAATCTAACCGATTTGTAATTGTACCACAGACCTCCAAACCGAACCGAACCGAACCGAACCGAACCGAACCGAACCGAACCGAACCGTTCAGATTACAGACATAACAATTGGACTTGTAACAAACAACTACATAGTAGGGCTACTTTGAAGTGCTTAATAATAAGAAAATGCTATACTGAGAAGCACATGATGTCAAACGTGCCTGGCAAAAAGTGATTTAAAAAAAAACACCCAAAATATTACCTGTGATTTGCAGAGTGACAGTACCATGGCAATCAGCACAAGGTGTATAGCTGAATTCACCAGTTTCCGTAATTGTTGCTGTCCCTTGCACGTCCTTGTTACTACCAAGCTCAAAGACTAAGATGTCATCTTCAGCATCGCTAGCTTGGAATGTGTACACCAAAGTTCCTGCAATAATAAGGCAAGTGTGCAGAAAATAATAAAAGCAAAATAAAAGCAAACTTCAGCAACCAATTTAACATATTAGCTACTTGTTCCCAAAATGTAACAATATATATATTGATGGATACTTGGCAAACCAAGGATTCTACACACAAGGATTAACGACTCGGCCAAACTCCTGGTTAGACGAGTGATAACAGACCGCACAGGTGGCAAATACCACGAATACTTGTGAACAAAGACCCCTGCGCGCGGCGGCTTTCAGACTTGCAGGGCACTGCGCCCGATCTGGTGTCGAAATCTATCAAGCCAGCTAGTTATATTTGTGAATATTAATGAGTCTATGTTTTTGGTCTTTATTATTCTGATAAGTGATAAGATTCTGATAAGTGATAACTTCACAGCCATGATAACGCCGACCACAGTATCTTTGGCATTTAAATGAGCTATGTAATGATATTTTTCTTTCAACGGTTCGGGACCAAATCTCTCAAAAACTTCTTAATGAAAGCCTAATTAAACACAAAATTGGGGTAAATGGTGTTTTCCTCGAAATTGGTTTATTTCCCGGGTAAATACTTCATCTATGACGACACAAAATGCACAATACTGTCTGTAATATCCTAAAGTATTTATTTTTTAAAGCAATTTTGGAACATTATATCTTATATAAGGAGTAGTTTTGCTAACAGTTTCATGCATATTTCCGTTTTAGATGTCATGCGAAAAAAAGAACACGACACAGTGGTACACCTGGAAAATACGCGATTACAAACCAACTGGTATCCGTTGTCACGCGTCCAACCAATTAAGACAAGTCCGCTCGGTGCATTATGTAGTAAAGCTCCGAACAGTCGTTTATCCTTGTGTGTAGATTCCGTGGTCAAACAAAGTAGAACAATTCTAGTGTTAACATCTGGATTTCTAGGAAATGTGTTTGAATCGTTAACTAAACTTCTTAAAAAATTAAACAATGCCCCACATCTTTCATATTTTCTTTTATATTCGAATTTTAGCATACGGGCTATTTTTCCAGATGCATTCTTCCGCCATGGATATACTAACCTTCATCTTCATTCATGAACATAGTCTCTACCAGGTTTATGATTACAGGCGGGGTATTCGGGATGGCATCAAGAACCTCAGCCAATGCAAACTGAGTCTCATGGCTGAAGTAAGCCGTGTCAGATGGGAAAGACTCCTCTTGCACAGAACGTCGCTTTCGACCTGGCTCTGAGGATGACGAGGCAGGAGCCCATGTAGAACAAACCTACCACGCGAAGGTAAAAGAAGCACAGATTCCTTTTTTAGCCGAAAGATAAGTAATGAAACAAAGCATAATTGGCTGAAATAATTAAGAGTTAAGATTCTTACTTTGTAAAGATGGAAAATTAGATGTTTATGGCAGCGCCGTGAAGACAGTGAAAAGGAGTTCTTAGTGGAACTGATGCATGGGTAAACACTCAACATTTAAATCAGAGTGCTCGGATTATTTTCAGAATTAACGTGCCAATTGTACAGATGAGGCACATAGTAAACTGCAAGTCATACCAACTTCAAACCCTGCTTTAGTCTAGATTGTTCAGATTAAAACGACATTGCTATTGTTTTAAATTGTGGAATATAACTGTGTTTCCGATGTGTCTCCTTAAATGTTGGCCTATAAAGTAGGCCTATCAGGAGAATCACCAACCTCAACATTGACCTTGTTCCCATCGTCCAGGTAGGTTATCCGATCTACATCACTGCACGTCTTGGCTGCATCTCTCCATTCAGAGTTATCTACACAAAGGTACGATTTATGACGGTAAAAGTGTGGTTATCATGCGGATAACCACACATAATGATTTTTTTGTTGCAGCTTCACTAAGGGTTGGTTGGCACATAACATCATAAACATCCGCTCCCCTTTAAAACGTTGTCAGCTAAGGACTCTGGCCTAATCAATTCACAGTTATAATTTGGATTAAATTCACAAAAACACACACTGCACTTAACAATACAAAGATCAACTTAAGAAACAAAGGACGGTTGATTTCTTCTTGGATGCCCACTGGGGCCTTTTCACTGGGGTCCTATAAAAGGAAAGTGCCTGAGTAAACTATTACAAAATGAAACTTAACACATTCATAATTTATTCAGAGCAAAGAAAATAATGGTAATTTCAGTGTATCTATTCACCTCTGTCCCAGTAAATGAGTCTAGGTTTTGCCTCTGTCCAGTTCCGAGGTGTACTGAGTGTTACGTTGATCATTAGTGGTCCACGGAGCTCAGTCTGCCCAAGACTCGTTATATAGAATGTTGGCTCATACACAAAACGAATTCTATGGGGAATAAACAAGAACTTGTATTTGAAACGAAGTATTTTGTGTTTCCTTCCCTGCCTTTGTCATTATAAACGCAGAGCCCTGCTTGAACACTTTTAATTCTACATCAGAAAACTTCTAAAAGAATGTGACGAATGCACCCAACTAAATATCGACTGTTTTGAAATAGATCTGATTTTGAAATCGGTCTGATTTCTGCCTGCTTCTGTGCCGAAGTACTCGTCAATGAATTTCTAAGCAGGTACATCTCTCTTTAGCTGCAGGACATGGGCGAAGAGTCGCCAGCGTGCTTCAAGGGTCCTGATGCTGAATGGACCACACTTGCAGCGACCATATGCATATGTTTTTTTTCCAGTTCATTATTCATTTCCATTTTTCTGTACAGACTTAAATGAACTGTTCAACCACAGCCACGAAGGACCACTCTATACAGCCAACCGCTGTACTCCTTTAAACCAAAATATGTTTCTTCGCAAATTATTAGGAATAATATCCCTTTCAACACCACGACTTGGGAATGTCTTAATTTCGTCAATCCATACAGCGTTTTTCTTGAAATATGCATTGAATAGCCACACCAACCTGTTTCTGAGAACTCTTGATGTGTACTGGATGGTGTACAGGGGATTGGTGATGTAGGGTTTATAATCCAGGGCAGCAGCCGATGTGAATTCCTGTTTGGTTCTGTTGACATCCAGCAGGCCTAGGATGAGTGACCCACCCCGGTGTAAACCTGCAATACACAATTAAGAAATTCACGCAGAGTTCATTCGGTCAATAATGTGTAAACTCTTGAGTGAAAATACTGCACTCACTAAGAAAACCAGATCAAATTGAATCAAATTAAAGCATTATACACGTAAGATTGACAGGTAAATGGACACGAAACGCTTATCCAGGTAAATAAAGACATTTAAGAAAAAAGAAATCAACATATTACTACAAGAAGCATCTCTTTTGGCTTCTCTGCTGAAACTGGGATAAGGTTTGAATTGTACGAATTTTAATGAGAACATAATCATTCACGGCATTTATCTTCTGATGGGTATGACATGATTTCGATGTACCTGTTCTGATGGGTACAACATGATTTTGAAGCAGTAGCTGAAATATGCGCCCATGCACCTTGTATACCATTTAAAAAGGTGCTACATAATGGGTCTCATATTTCTCATAAACTTTATTTGCCTGTCTTTAAAAATAGACATAATTACTCTCTAAATTCCAAAGAGTGAAATTAGAGTTTACTTGTTTTAGAGTGAAAATCACTTTCATTTTCGATTGACAAAAAATGAAAAATGAATCACTTCAGTCAAAGCTCGAGTGAAATCTCGATCTTTACGATTAAAGAAATTTTACTCTAAAACGTCTAGTCCCTAGTTTCCAACTGTGGGAGTGAGTCTTCACTCGAATGGAGTGATTTTCCACTCTTTAAAATTTAGAGAGTACCAGCGCCTTGAGTACCTAATTGTTGGTAGATACGTGCGCTATATAAGACTCTATATAAGATTATTATGATTAGTATTACCCACCTCCCTTTGTAGCCACAGTGAAATCAAAGTGGTTATCTATCGATCTCTTTCTCCTCCTCTTACTTGTCGGTGAGGTCAGAACAAGGTCTGTACCATTGGTTGATGTCGTCACCATATCACTGTCTCCTGTTAAAAATTTTAGTGAAACTAGGTAGTTATTAGTTGACAAGCGAGAATTTTTATTGTTTGAGATGAACACATGTTAAGCATCAATGCTAACCCTTAAAAAGAATGGCACGATACTACTATGTTGTTTTTTCTTACCTTTTGCCGTCCACATTAAATATGACTTGGCCCTTATACAAAACATGGTGGTAACAAGATTTAGAAACCGCAAAACAAAGAGCTCTAGTTAATGTCTGTCTTCAAAATGCACGCGAAGTGTCCATGTTTTGTGGTTTTTAATACTGACCTAGCACGGTTGAGGTTCCTGCTGATACTGTCACACACAGCGTAGCTGCGTTACACATCTTCATCCGGGTATGAAGAAGCCTAAGTGGTAATAAAAATGTCGTCAAATTTTATAGTTAATCAGTCTTAAGTCAAAATGTTTCAATCTGATTCAATGTCTTAAGTTGCTCAGTTGGATATAAGTAACTTATAAACCAATTAATACTTAGAATGTCAAGATTAACAGTTGGCGTGATGTTAGGTTCTGGTTCTGGTGGAATACTGCATAATCTCAGGGATGTAATATTATGCAGGCCGTTGATGCAGGCCGTTGATGTTGGCTGTAACACTGTAACACTGTTGGCTGTAACACTGTCAGCTTCGCTCAGTAAAGGTCCAGAGTATAGCATACATATGGCAGTCTTCCCTTGCATGCAATATAACCCGGCCTGTAATACTGATTGGGGTAAATACATATACACACTTACTTTCCAGGTTCCATATTGAACTTGGCAGCCTTTTTAGTCACGTCCACTTGATTGGCGTTATTTGGCGCTTGAAAGTCCGTGATATTGAACCTTTCTTCCCGTTCACCGGCCCGGACGTTGATCATTCCATTCTCTATGGCCACTGAGCCAGAGGAGTTACCTCCAACCACCATGCATGGAACAATGTCATCTGAGAGCTCGGCTGAGCTACTCACACAATACTCTACAAAGAAGCGAGATACATCGTATTAGATACTTATACAAGGAAACTCTTCGCATAAATGGACAATGTGGTCTGAATTAGACAAGGACAGATACCCAACAATGAGACGTCTCACTGACACAAAGTGAAAGGATGGAGGTTTACATGTGAATGGTCAGATAATGAAATATTTTAGCTGTCAGAACTGCAGGCAAGGTGTTCTGTGTTGAGCACATGTGGTCAGTCAGTGAGACACTGACAATAAAAAGTTTTGGCAAAAATTAAACCATTTGCTGTCAGTTAAAAACTGTTCAGAAGTATATTCGAATGGATAATTAGCTTGATGTAGGGACTCAGCAAAATGAACCAGAACAGGCACTTCAAGTTGTCATACCATAACGGACAATTGATTCATCCTCTGGTTTTGACCAGGAGGTACCAGTCTTTGTTGCGTCTTCACTTTTCTCCACCCCAGGAGGGTAAACTTCCTCCTGAAACTTCTTGCTAAACAGGGAAGTGGCGTTGGCGTCATCTGCCGCGGGCTCTTCAAGTAGCACAGTTACACCTAAAAATGTAAAAAGGGAACTCCGTTACTATTAGTTAACATTGTAACTTTGTGATGACATCTTTAAAAAGATAACGTTTGGTCCTATCGTAAAAATAAAGCCTGTTCTTCTGGAAACCTTTAGAGGAAAGTCAGTGTTGGTTCCATAGGCCTCCCCCATCTATAATTGCCCGCTTTACTGAGAGCATTCAGAGGCAACATATCATTAAATGACTATTGGTTGTGCAGTTACACGTTGCTGTCTATTATACTATGGTTTCCAAAGCCTGCTCCATTGATAGCCTTCAGAGTCACATAGTATGTAGTGTTGTTATGCAGCAATCCTGTCAGATCACTGTCATTTTGTCTGTCTTTTGTATGTATGTCAGTCTATCTCTACCGACCACCGCATTGTACTATGGTTTCCAAGCCTGCTCCATTGATAGCTTTCAGAGTCACTTAGTAGGTAGTGTTGTGATGTAGTAATCCTATCAGATCACTGAATATGTTGTCTGTTCGTTTGTCTGTATGTCAGTCTATCTGCACCTACCATCCCATTCTACTACGGCTTCCAAGCCTGCTCCACTGATAGCTTTCAGAGTCACATAGTATGTAGTGTTGTGACGCAGTCATCCTGTCAGATCACTGAATATGTTGCCTGTTTGTTGGTCTGCATGTCAGTCTATCTCTACCTACCATCCCATTCTACTACGGCTTCCAAGCCTGCTCCACTGATAGCCTTCAGAGTCGCATAGTATGTGGTGTTGTGATGCAGTAATCCTGTCAGATCACTGTCATGTTGTCTGTTTGTCTGTCTATATATCAGTCTATCTCTACCTACCATCACATTGTACCATGGTTTCCAAGCCTGCTCCATTGATAGCTTTCAGAGTCACATAGTATGTAGTGTTGTGGTGGAGTAATCCTATCAGATCGCTGTTGGTGGCTGTCTGATTCAACCCAACGTTGACAAAGTCTTGGAGGTCTGTTGCCCCTCTAGATGTTCCTATTGCCCAGAAATGCTCCTAGGGAATATAATTTCAGATAAAGATTGTTGCTGTGTTCTCCATGCAAAAGGTCTGACTTCGGCAAGGACATGCTCAGGTCTGTGAGAAACAACAATGGCAGTTTTTTGAACTGATGCGCATACAAAAACAAGGTGCTCTCACTCTACCCTTCCGAGTGTGCTATAAATATATAAGTCTGACCAGCAGCTATGTTCTTTTCACACGATTAATTGCATCACACATTTAGAATGGATACATATTTAAAGTATTACTTCTCGATATTTCAAACCTTTGACTAAGATCTGTGTATTGATATGGTTTGCATAAATCAATTTTAATTGATATATTAAAAAGGAAATCATAAAAACATAAACACTTAGTAGGACTTTCAATCGAACGCTAAGTATGGATCAATACAATTTTAATAACGCTGCTACCTTGACCAAGCTTTCCATATCAATGAAGCGCCACAATACACCGATGGTAGAGTTTGAGGACTGAAATGATGTCGGCTGGTATTGGTTAACATTGACGTCTACGTAGAAAAACAAATCTAGCTGTGCCGGTGTGTCGTCAATGTAGAACCCGTTTGAGGATGCTACTACGGTTTTCCCGTTACCCAGGAAAGATTTCACTGTGACGAAAATGCACCAGACACAAATTAAATGCAAAACTTTTAGCTCAAGGAATAATGGAGAAATCAGCGACAATGCGCTGTTTTAATGACGAAAGTGGCAACATTTTTTTTTGTTACAAATAATGCAAGATTGTCGTAAATTTCCGGTTGTAAAAGGTACCACTGTTAAAACATTTAATTGGTCACATAAGTACCTGGCTGGTTATAATAATGAATTTGTTTTTGTTATTCCATTAGTGTTCAGAGATTTATACACAGCCTTATATCCTTTGATTGGTCCTTTAGGAAATTTCTACTATTAGATGGTCAAGCTTTGAGTCAATAGTTGTTCTTGTGCGACTGAAGCTAAACAGGTTATCATAGGAGATGGGAGATGTAGTCAGGAAAAGGCTTGAAAGGTATTTTTTTTGTTTTCACTATATCCGGCAAAAATCTTTCATTGTGGCCATCTCCACATAATAAGGTATTCGTTGACAATGTTTGTACAAAATGTGCTGCTGCTAAACAAAATGCAGTATTTCAAATAGGAGCGTGTCAACTACAACATGTCTTTGAAAATCAACTTGGGTTTTGTTATGTTCCGCTTACCCTACTCCTCGAATCCGTGCGTGTATACCAACTCAATTTACAATTGCTCAGGTATCAATTTTGAGATAGCATGCGAGGCCTGAATCCCAGATATTACACAAACGTTGAAATGGCAACTTTGCCAATGTGATTAGACACTGCTTGTATAGTAGGTTTAATCAAAAACAAAATGTTGCAAGGGAAATTCTTTCATAGCTAAATCCAAGTTGATATCCAGTGTTGTAATCAAACTAATATCTCACCTGTCAAAAAGAATGGAAGCGATCCCTTATCTTCCTGAGAGGATGGTGTTGTTGCATTAGTGTCATTGTCAAGCATTACATTTAAGAGCTCGAGTCTTGGCAGAGTCAGGTTGGTGATTGTGAACGTGATGGGAACAGCGTCAAGGGTACACGTAGGCTCGCACTGGTACCGATCGCAGAGATTGATGCATGGGACGCAAGGCCGGGCAATCTGTTGAGGGGAAAGAGGGAGAAAAGAGAGGGTGGGGAGGGGTACAATGCTCAAAGAATTGATTATAGATTGCAGGATATATAACGCTTGGCCTGACTTTAAATATTTTCTGGTCTTCTTTTGTTAAAAAATTCCCAATGGAAGAATTCCTCAAAGAACTTTGAGTCCAGTCCAGTAATAAAGAGATTATTCACATTTCATGGGAGGGCACCAAGGGTGGACCCAAATAGAAATAGTTGTCCACAATTTTTTTTAGATCGCCCACTGGCCGGCCTGGTCCTGCTAAATCAAGGGGGGGGGGATGGAGCTAGGGCTGGACCTCTTTGGACGTTAGAGGGCGCTCGTTATCATAAACAATATGTTCTGACTTCAAACTTGGCTAGTGTTAAGGGTATTGGAATTGAGAAAAGAATGTAACCAAGACCAAACAGACTGATGGGTTCCGCATGAGAACGGTCCCTAACCTGTTCAAAATTTCATGTTAGTAAGAAAATGAAATATTTATGTTTGTGTAATCCTTTAGCCTTAGCCTAACCCACTAATAGTCATTGTGTTGCCATGCAGACGTCGATGTTCCAGATGGAGGAAGTAGCTGGAGTGTCAGCTCGATTTTGCTAAAAAGTATCCCTTTTTTTGGTTGAATTTTTGATTCCAAAAGCGAATTTCTGACAGAAAGGACAAACACACTCAGCATTAAATACTGCATGCTCATTACGATGACGGGACAACCTCTGGTTGGCTTATAATATTAGTCATGTAATATTTGTAATCTAAAGTGTTTAACATTGCTTATTTAAGGAAGCAAAAGACAAATTAACAAGTCCATACAGCGTATACAAGTTTTCAGAAACACGGAATCTATTTTTGATGATAAGATTCAGCTTACCTCCTTGAATGCTACAACATCGGTTGCTCCTGCTACTGATCCAATTCCGGCAAAATAGCGTGAGACAGGACTGGTTCCTGCTCTAAATGGTGCCCCGTAACGACACAAATTACCTTGATCAGGTGGCATCCTATATCAGAACAGAGTGACAGAGCTTACAAATGAATGATACAGTAACGCATGCTAAAATACAACTATTGAATTAAACCAAAAAGACGCAAGATGTGGTCAACCGGTTCAAAACTTAACATGCTATAGTACAGCAATTTCAAACCAAGGAGTTTAGTTTCACGAACCTCAAATTTGTGAGTGTTGCGGTGACAGACGGAGGATTGAAGGGGTCTTGTAGCTCGGCGACGTAGCTGTCTCGATTAAAGACGTGGAGGATAAGCTTCGTGGATGAGGACAGGACTGGTATGCCAGTAAGCGAGGAGAGTAGCTTACCGTCAACGTAAACTTCAAAGGACCATTCATCCTAGTACAACACAACAATTTCAAGGAGTGTGATGGAAAACTCGACTTTGTTCACACAATTTCAAGGCATAGACCACATTAAATAGGAACCTGTAACCAATGGGCAACTGAGGCCTTAGAAACTTGATGCAAACTTGAACTTTAACATCTCTCTGATTCTAAACCTTACGATGGAATTTATGTCACTGACCAGATTTAGACAAAACGAAAAGCATTGACAACAACGGTGGTGATATCAGCAGCGGAATCAGATGTAAACAATGGAAACTGCAGTATTATGAATATCAGCAACATAAATAGAAGATAACCCTTTAGAATTTTCCTGAATACAACGATAAAAAGTATACCTCATCTGCATCAAATGGCATGACTTTGAAGTGGATGGAGTAATGTCGCTCCTCTACTGATGGATCAAAATCTAGGTCGACAGGTTGTGACGTCACAGGCCAAGCATCATCAAGGTAGCGACACCACAAAACAGCTTGAGACGCTCCGCCATCTAGAAAAGACAACACGTTCAAATCATCTTGGCGTTCTGAACACATCATACACTATTATAAAAGTTGTGCCCAACAAAAAAGATACCAATCACTAGATGTTTTTAAGGTTTTAAAAAGGCCAAAGAACTGATACATAATCAATCAATCAATCAGTCAATCAATCAAGTCGAGAACATATGGCAGCTCGAGCCCGCCCAATGATGTTGGTCCAGATGACCTAGTCCAGCATGCATGAGTGAAGGTCCTCAGCGGTGGCCTAGCCGTCGAGACCGGTACTCGAACCTACACTCTGCTGATCAGAAACACCAGCAGAGCTCGAGTCCGGTGCTCTTAACCGCTCGGCCATGACACTCCAACAGTATGTCCCATTTCAGCATGTCCACGAAGGAGACACTTCTTCTCCAAAGTGAGGCAGTACCTCATGTGGTCCTCCCAGAGATACAGAGAGCGTGCACAAACAAGCTCGGAATAAGGGAAAAAAGAGCAGAAAAATAGAACTACTCTGAAATAATCAGAAATTGTATAGGGTAATGAGACCAGGTAGCTGGGAAAAATAACTTTCTCCGATATTAAATGATAACCTTTGTCGCTCGTGATGCAGTCTTTCGATGCTCAAGGATGAACTCCAAAGTATGATTAACCAGAAAACTCCCATTCTCTCCTCACATATAAAGGGGGATTTTTAAATGACAATAAAGTGACACGGTTTGGTGGTAACAGAAACAGAGTTGTATCAAACCATCTCTACCAGTAAAGCATACTTGTTAAAATGCTTGTTGAGAAGACTGTCTTACTTGGATAGAGTTGGAAGCCGCAAGCTCTTTGAGATATCCATCTCCCACTCTCATCATCGGGAACACTGTCCCCGTTTTCATCAACCTTCCTGATGGTCCAAGGACTGGAAGACGTAGTCATCACTGAAGCGCCATTTTCGTTGGTTACTTCAGCCTCTCTAGAATTGTCGGTGGCCATGATGAACTCACCGGATGTGGTTAAAGGTCGCATAGAGGTTGTGTTCCCAGATGTTGAGTTGTCAACTGAATCAGATATCCCCAGGAAGTTCAGACAGTCACACTGAGGGCACATGGACTGTAAGACAAATCAGGTTTTTGGATGTAATGTCATAAAAATTGAAGTGTCAGCAGGAGTTTCTTGTAGACAGTTTCTATTACAGTAAAAAAGCAACAAATATCGATAATATTTATTTATTAATATATAAAGTGTCCTGGTCACGAACAAGCCACAATTAAAATACTCTGTTGCAATCTGACATTGAAAGTTTTTCTCACACTGCATTACAAAAATGCCTGAAGTCCTAAGCTGCTGTGCACTTACAATACATTAAAATACAATACAACAGAACGAACACTATATTATCCCAGCAAAGAGGAAATTCCATTGGCATATTTACACGAATACTCACCAGAATTATAACAGATATGAAATTGAAAATTCAAAATCAAAAAAAAATACTCGACATTTGTTTCTCCAATTGATTTCATAAAATGCATTAAACAAGTAAAACACACACACATACACACGCAAGGTTTCCCCCTATCTGGAAAACAGGTTTAGAGGCATTTTGGGTTAGGTTTATTCGTCGCAAAATGAAGAGAAACATTCAAGGGAATCATAGAAAAAAATTGGGTTGAACGAGTTTTCAGAGTTTAAGAAAAATGATTTTTTTTTTGTACAGGTTTTTCTTTACTACACGAAAACAAAGGAATGTCCACACTAGGTATGTAACGTAAACATGAGTATGCGAGGGTGGGCGTAGGCAAGTCTACACAACGTATCTGAAAACTGGTTTATGTGGACATCTTTTGTTTGGAAGTCCACACAGTGAATGTAATGTTGTCCACGCATTTATGAACAAATATACAGCTACAGCTGGCAACACAGACGAGATTAAGCGCATTAGGCTGATTTTCATTTTACTGTTGTAAAGTGCTTGGAGGAATCTTTGATTCATATTGCGCATCGCATGGTTCTAGTCCTCCCTTGTAAAAGAAGGTTACATCTGGGGCTACGCACAGATTAGCATGCAGTGGGTATCACCTGTCAGACATATATAATTCTAACGTACTGATCAGCTGAGATTGACATAAAGCATCCAATGATTCTTGTTTGCAAATAAAACTGCTAGCGTGTTTGAATGTTTTGCCCGAAATGGTGCGATCCCGATGTCTCATAAACCCGTACACACAAATAGAACAGAAAGTAAGTATGCTCCGCTTAACTGGTTTATAAAACATTTATACAATTGTCCGATTAACATAAATAAGATCTTAATTTCCAAAGGACATGTGTTTGGACATGTCAGATCAACCACTGAATTTTCATCGCTTGTTACAAAATATCTTGCAAAAAAAATGTCATCACAGGACCATACCAGCATTCAGGTTGGCGTAGCGGCACTTTCCCCGCCTTCCACCGCATGTGACCCGGGATCGAATCCCGTCTGGGCCAATATGTGGATTGGGTTTTCAGTCCCTACCTGATTCCGTGGGTTTTCCCCAGAATATTATTCTGGGCTTTACCTCCCATCTCTAAAACTGTAATTTCTTCTCATTGTCTCCTCTCTATAGGTTTCGTCAGGCTTTCCAGCTACAGTGCCTAGGGCACTTTTGAGGAATCCTTTGTTTTGTTACCAGAAAGAAATAAAATAAAAAAATAAATAAAATAACTAAATACAAACAAGGACGATATCGTATACACAGCTTATTGACTTACTTGATGAAAGGGCTGTTGATAACAGCACTGGCAGATCCCTTCTTGCCAGTTCTCCCGTCCATCAAAGTTGAACTCCCCAATCGTGCCATCTGGACCATCCCAGAATAGGATGCTGGTCACGCTGTGCATGTCAGATTGTGCAGCTATCAAGTCAAACTACAATGGTAAAAACAGTAAGGTGTGTTTGGCAGCTGCACTATATCCGTTGTGTATATGACTAAATCGTGCACATGACATACTCTAATTAAGTATTGAAGTAATATAAAACACAAAATGTTAAACTGAAATAATGATAGTATATAATTCATATGTCGAAGAAATTAAATAAGATTAGGCCAAAAAAAAAATATTCGGTCTCTGGTCAGACCAAAGTTCCGGAATTGACGCGGCCACGCGGCTTTTTTTTTTTTTTTTTTGCTTTTTTTTTCAAGCTTGGATTGTACAGACAAGGTGGGTCTATTTTGCTTTTTTGGTGTCCTCATGTACATTGGTGTCCTCCATAATTTGCCTTGGTGCTTTCGATCATTTGCCTTGGTGCAATTTCCCATTCCTTGGTGCTCTTTGTTAAAAAAAAATGAGGAGGTGCGGAAATAGAGGGCGCTGTTGGAGCAGCCGCGGAACATTTTTGAAAAACAAAAGATCGACGCGCATGATTAAAATCGACGCGCGCGCTGACCAGAGACCGACTTATTTTTTGGCCTTACATAGTAAATTTGTTTTCAAACTCAACCAGTTAATTGAATCAAAGTATGAACTGTTGAGGACGCTGAGCATTCCCGTGGTACTGTACGTAATCTCCGCTATGCAAAAACGTTCACGGTTCAATTATGTTGATATTCATCCGGTTAATATATTTACTACACACAAACATAAGTATCTACTTACGCCCTTGATTGACTAATTTCAATTTTATTTCGATAAATTAAAACCATGAGCACACAAATTCGTTAAGGAGTATTTAAGTTGGCGTGGCCAAAATTAATTCTGTATTGAAAACAAACCCGTCTCTTATTTCATAAATGTCTCATGTAATAACATTAATTCACTTACACGGGCCCTCCTGAGATTCACAGGGATGAATTTGAACATATTTTTTTCTTTTTCTCTCGCACTTTCTCGGATTTCAATATGCCTACAGCTTAGTCCGATATCATCAGAACAGATGCACCGAATCGTGCTTGACGGCCAAAGCAAAATGCTTAACCTCTCACTTAACTAACTTTCTTGGCAATAATTGAAGTGCTTAAACAATCACAACCTGAAAATAAACGATTAAAGACAAACTGATTTTTACCAAATGCCCATGAAATTCTTCTTTACTGAATTTGAATTGTAAACGTTTTAAAATAGCCGGGAAACCAGCTTACTTATCAGTGAGCATTTAAATGGAGGCACTTAGATGACATGTGGTGAGCAATTTGTAGTGGAATATACTCAAATCTGGACCACAGCTACGCATTTTCTAATGTGTGTATAAGACAAAACACTGTCCAATGACACAACAGAAAATAGTTCCGAGCTGATCACTACACTGACCTCATATTCCGAGCCCCTGACAATTTGTGCATTGGTGACGCAGGCTCCAGACAGCATACGGGGTCCCCTTGTGTCTCGCTCCAATTTCAGTGTCAAACTTTCATCGGATGTAAACACCTATGGATTTACAGCAAAAGAAGAAAATAAGAATATAACTTTGAAAATTTTAAGGATTGGTGTGGCGAAAACGTTTCACTAAACCACAAAGCTTGACAGCCTACCTGCTGTGACTGGTACTCCAGGTCCCACTTCTCCCTGTTCATGTTCCAGAGTCCCTTGAAGTCCATCGCTGACCATTTTGGGTCAGTGAAGGGAATGTCTCTCATTGGACAAGGTGGGCCCACTGGGTTTGGCAGGTGTAGGATTGTGCCTGCAGAAATGAAATGAAGCTGTGTACTAAAACTTCGATGATGGGGGTATTACACGTAGGTACTGCCTCCTTATGAATCTAGCTACCACAACGGTACACAAACTGAGTAATATTCTTCATTTACCTTGTACTTGGCTGCGGTCTCCAATGTCTGTAACATCCATCTTGAAGTCCACGCCATCAACCACCAGTCCTGCTGTCGGCTCTGATGAGTCGACGAAGATGGGCCCCACCAGGGACTGCATGTTATCTCCTGCATGGTTAACCGCTAAAAGCTGGACAAAGTAGGGATGGTTTTTCTGAGGAGAGAAAACAAGATAATATTTTCACACTAGAAAATAACTTCTTGGAGCACACCCTTTGTGGTTAGGTTTAGACTTGCAAAGGTCGATTCAAACTAGCTACCGAGACATAATTAACTGATCAATAAGCAGATAAATTTGTTAAAAAAATGCATCCTAACGAAGCTATTTTAGTAAGAACATAAATTAACATAATGTTAATTGTTACCGCAAGCATTAAAATGAAGAGTGTAAACTAGCACACCTCTAAGTTCAAGTCCACGAATGTGAATTCCCACGTATCTGGGCCGAGTGCCAGCCAGTCCTGGTTTTGTACCGCTCTCAGATTGTTGTCATCTCGGACACGACACGATGCAGCTTGCACGATGCGTAAGTTGAACGACTTGATCCCACTCTCATCATCCCTGAAATCCTCCCACACCACAGAGACTGACTCGGCACTGTCAGTGTATGCAACAGGCTAGACGTGTATTAAATGAGTTAAAAAATATACAGATTACAAATATATGATGATTTGCACTGCTTTAATGACTCTGATAACCATTAAAGAAAAGATGCAGCACAGCCAGATACTGTTATCAGCGGCAGTGAGAGAAATAGCTGACAGAGGAGTTTCACTATTCTGTTATTATCACATAACGTGACAGAATGATCCGATGTACAGCCAAACCTCCGTGACAGGTGTAATTTTTGGCAAGTTGTTTTAGAAGTTTCAATGTTCTGATTGCTCCTGCCGCGTCATAGGCAGGGCCTATACACATCCTTGTCTGAATGGGTGGAGCGATATTATCAGAAAACATAACTAGTGAATAAGCACCATACATTATACACTGATGTCAACATCGACTTTACTGGTAGATTAGTTACACTAAACTACTAATTTACCATGTCATAGAACGGTCCAACACGCAGCCTACCCTTAACGGGTGGAGTGATATCAACAGAGAAGTAACTCGTTGAGGAGTTACACTGTCCTCCTTCGTTCATTCCTATAAGACACAGAGGAAAAAAATATGTTAACACTGTCTATTGAACTGCAGGCATAACTTGTACTTTAATGCACAATTAATAGATATCACTCACCGACAACAGTCACAAAGTAGGATCCCTCATGCGTGAGATTCAGTCCCTTGACGTCCACATACGTGTCCTTGCCGACAAAACTCATTTCTCTCTCGCTGAATGTCGCCAGTGCCTGCCTCGTCCCCAACAAGATATCCCGGCAATCGATATCTTCGGGTTGGACGGAGGAAGGTGAAGATTCACCCACACCAACGTAATACAGCAGGATGGGCAGAGTGGATTGAAATTCATCCCACACGAGTTGCACCTCGGACAAAGAGTTTAAGAACTTGGGCACTCCTACTTCGGATCCTTGTCAGTGCAACAGAGAATTACATATCAAATAAATGTATTAGTATTTACATTCATTTCAACATGAACCGAGTAAATATAAATACATATGTTCACTCCATTAAGTTAATACCTTTTTCAAATTGCACAAGTGAATCTTAAAACAGAATAACGATGAGAATAAAATACAAAATCTTAATGTATATTGATATCAATTGACAACCATAACACAGTTTGAATATACAAGTTCAATTATCATTCGAAAAGATTTTTAAACCAAAGGCCCTTTAAACATTTTTTTATTTAACAAAGTCCTCAGGTTGCGTATTTAGAAAAAAACAAAACGAACGGTTTTGCAATATGTAAGACAATGGCAACAATTTAACAACTTGTTGTGGGTTCTCTTTTCTTGAACAAGGTACTGATGAAATTTTTGTTTAATTTAGTCTGAGTGTTTTCTTCGAAGAGAAAGAAAATAACAGTTAATGGAACCTGCACTGAAGTATTTATTACACTGACTTAAGATATAATGCGTGTAACTTGCTGACATTTATTGAAAAGGCTCAACGCCTCAAATTTTGAAAGATATCGGAAAGAAAAATAATAGTCGACGCAATATGAAGAAACCTACCATGTACTGTGCTGTCCATACCAACATTGATCCCTGTTGATGTCACCTCAGCTGTGGAAAAGCTAGCACTGTGTGCCCTTACCGTCACATAATATATCGCGTCCAATGCCAAAAGGTTGAGGTCAGTGAAAGTGACGGTGGTGTTCTGACCGACGTAGGTGAAGGGCACTACGTTGTCCCTGGTCTTAGGGTAACGACGGTCAGTTCCGACCGCCGCCTCGTAGTAATCCACAGTCTGTTCTGTGAGTTGGTCTTTGATGACTTCAGCATTTCCTAAATGAAAATTCAGCGCAGAGATTAAAGGTGGATACATATATTCACTACATAAAACAAGCATTAATTGGCCTGAGCCAAGTCACTACTTCTTGGATGGAATGTCAGTCCATCGTACTGAGCCCGTTTCAATCAAACGTCTGACCTGTAAAGGGTACTTGAGAATTTCAGGATTCTTATAGCTAATTACTCTTAATATTCAGTGTTTACCCTAAAGGGGCCGGGTTATTTTGACCATCTCTCAGCCGGGGGGGGGGGGGGGGGGGGGGGGCGGATTCCGCCCCCCCCCTAAGATCTGGGCCATCGATTGACGAAAAATTTTGAAACTCGGCACATGCATAGAGCAGCTCTTCCTAAACATACCCAAGAAATTTCATGACTATAGGTCAAAGGGTTTTGGAATTATGGCTAATTAATTATTCATATGTACGAATGGCAATTCTGCTCTGTGTACACGACGTATATGCAAAAATTCAGTTTTCACGGCGCGTAGCGCCGGAAAATTTTTCGCTACGCGACAACCCGTGGTCCGATTTTTATGGTTTTTGGTATCAAAAGATGCGCTAAGCTCAAGGCTAAAAAGTCATAACAGCTCGGGTCGCGAAAAAATTTTTTTTTAGAAGCTATCACGGAAAATGTTGAGGGGTGGGGGGGGGGGCGGATTCCGCCCCCGGCCCCTTTAGGGTTAACATAATTAGTTTTTGTATTAACAACGATGCTGTAGAGCTCTTTTGAATATTTACCTGTGAGTAAAAGTATTGCTCCAGAATGCTATCCGGTTGTGTCAACACATACCTGTATGCTCAACATGCAGGTGTTGTCTCCCCCCTCCAAAACCCTTCCAGCTTGCCGAAATAGTATCAGTCTCCTTCTGGTAAGTCAGATCAAAGCCCACTAGGAGGCCATCATAGACCTGGCCAGGTATCAAGGGGTCCAGCTTGACTGTGATTCCATCAGATCGGACCGTGACAGCCAGGCCCAGGGCGTTGGTAGCTCGCACCAGGGTGTAGTACGTCTCACCATCTGTCATCTCGATATCTGTGTTGGTGTCTGAGGTCCGTTCTGTTTTCATAAACAATAACAGATTGAATTGTGAAACCATCTTTTACCTTACGTTGTCGTCAACAAAAAAAATCACGAGGATGGTCTATACTGTAATCTTTCAAGTTTTGTTAGTCTTATGATACTTTTTTGCTACAGATGTGTATTAAGCATATAACATTTGCTGTAAAACCTCTGTCCAACAAACTTTGATTGTGAAAATGAGCGGGGACTGAGTGATGCTTAACTTAACTTATTTGGCAGTTTGAATACGCGATCAGTGAGGCACTGTTATTAGACAAAAGTTAAGTGTACTTTCATCAACAAATGTTCACGAACACAAACCAAATGTTAAACATTCCAGAAAGGTTATGCGTAGGACGAATGACTTGAAATGTGCCTCAAGAACGCGTTAACCATATTTGGTTGTTTAGCAAAACGCTTTGTCTTTACCGTGCACATTTGTCATTGGCTGAATCTCCTTGTCATCAATTCTGTAAATGGCCCATTCATAATGTTTTATTGGACATGGATCGCCACTGAAATCCCACGACGCACTCATTTCTCGCATCCTCGTCTGGAAGTCCTTGTCGGCAGATTGGTTGTCGATGACACCATCTTTGACTTGGAATGGTCTGAGGGGTGGAAGTCCGGCACTCAACCGGCTGACGTAGATGCCATTGGATACGGCGGTGCTGGTCAAACCGGCTTCGTTGTAGCCTCTAACTGTGGAGTAGACTCTACGGACACTGCTGAGATCGATATTGGTAATGAGCTCTGAAGTCTGGTCCTTGGACACCTCATAGAAAGGTTTGATCTGAGATCCTCCTGGTGTGGTGCCCAGGGCAACCTCATACTTGGTAATCAGGGTGTCTTCATCGCTGAACGGTTGCCACAGGATCTGCAGCTGGGTAATCGATTCCACACACTCTCCGTCCAAGCTCAAGCATTCCTCATCGTTTGTACAGTCCCATTCTGGTAGGTCGATAGGATCACTGAAATTGTAGCTGTACACACCAGACAGCTCCACTACAAGGCCATATGATGGAGGTGTATCGTCGATCTCAATAGGACCAGAGAATGCCATTGTGCTTTGGTTGATAGCATTGAAGGCCTTCACAGTCGCATAGTAGACCTTGTTGTGAATTAGATTCAGATCTATAAGGTGGAAAGTTATCCAATGAGTACGTATTATTCATTTGAGAATAACATTAGGCCAAACAACAGTGTCCTGCACTATATATTTGATTTAATTTTAACAGGTGATTTTTAAAGTTTAAAATGGATGTGAGGCGGTATGTGCCTCCTTAATATTCCTGCAAAATCCTCCAAAAGCTCAAGGTGAATGTTGGAGGGCAAGGGTAAATTATTTATTATCTGAGGCAATAATTCTAAGGCACAAATAAAAAAACTCGAATGCAGTATCCAACTTACGATGGTAAATATTCAAACCGATTAAAGGAATTCAGCAGACGGGGTAGTACAGATATATAACCATATTGGAAAGATAACCATACGGATCTATAAGGACCAACATTTTTTAAAATTGTAATAAAGTGACTTTTTTGGTTAATTATAGATTCTTAGGCAAATATTGTCATATAAACCATATAGTATTTCAGGGGTAATCTCTAACTCGATAACATTTAAGGCCTGCCAACACTTATAATTGTTTCATCAAAAATGCTGCTCACAAACCTCTGACACTGTAGTGAGTGAAGTAGCCGGGCAAATCACCAGACTGGAACACATCGCCTTGACCCTTCGCTGTCCCGACGAGAAACCCGACGTGATCAATTCCAGACTCAGCATCGAGGAAATCGCTCCATCTACACAAGAGGGCGCTGTTTGCATAAATGAATGCAGGGCACTGGACCTGAATGGTAACAGGTACACAGAAAACACTAAGTAAGTAATTTGACTCAATATCGTATTAATTGAGTCATTTTGTCCGTGTAGTGAGACACTTTGAACCATACAATTTCAATTTTACTTTATGCGGATTCAAACCACGAGAATACATTCTTGTCAAGAGGTATGGCTATTCAATTTTATCTCGCGTAAGCCGAACCGGGGTATTCAGAAAAACACATTTGTCTTTTTTTTTTTTTTTTTTTTTTTTTTAACAAAACAATGTATATCTATATATTTATAAATATAACTTTGAGTTCATTTGAAAACAGTTGACATTCTTTGCGATAATCAAACCTGTATTATTCTATAATAAAAATGACATTTAACTAAAACTTCATATAACGACACGTACATTCCATTCCAAAAGTGGCTTTAAAATGTATCCAACAGGATACATTTGTCTTTTGTCACACAATTTGTTCATAATTTTGTTCAATTTTGTCATACTTCATTGTAACAAAGAGATAGATAGATTGTTTCTTTTGATTTTCATTTTATCAACATTGCGTCCCCGTGCTCCTCAACAAATTCAAATTCAATATATTTATTCCAACGAAACAAACCTCTCGTTTTTTTGTGGGGCCTGTGGTTGGGGTGTCTGCAACCCTCCGAAAAAAAGGTTTTATTTTGGCACATGGGCACATTTAAAAAAAAGAAAAAGTAAAAAACTAAGATGTTTTGTATTTTTTCGGTTTTTTTTAAATTTACTCTTATTTTCTGATTTATTTTCATTCGTTTGTAAATTTTAAGGTATTTATGGGTTTTCTTACATTTTTGGTATTCTTTAATTTTTTTCTCTTGGAAACTATTCTCTGAGTTTAGTGCACCAGCTTGGTCTGACATCATTATGCGAACGAATGTGCCAAATTGTGCTCAAAGTCTCAAGGACACACGGAAAAATCCTGTAGCAGAGACCAGACTAATTTACTTAGAAGAAATATTAATGTGACGATGTCTCCTGACGATGACTAAAGCAGGCTAGTCGAAACGTTGAGACCAAAGACAAGTTCGTTTAGAAGTTACAGCAGGACTGTTCTTATCAGAACAAAAAACTACTTAGCAAAGTTGATAATAAGCAGGACAAGTTCTTTTCAGAACTAATTTCTTCTAAGCAGTAGTTATTACCACATGGTGTTACCGCAAACCGAAACGATACCGATACCCCACCATGCAAAGCCTCAAATCTTATATTAATGTGATTGATATGAGACGAATTCGATCTCTGAATGCTATAATTCGGTAACAACTGAATTCAATCTGTATTGACGAATATCCTTGATGTTGTGCTTTATTAGGGTGACCAAACTTTGTAACTGAATGATAAATGACCAAGTCGATTTTTCCAAGCAAATCTGAAATTATTCTTGGACGAATTTAAATATTTATAAGCATTGGTGATTTATAAGGGATTCTTTTTAAAATACCCGGAAAAACGTGTACTATTGTCGTACTTTTGCTTTAACTAATCCAAACCAATCACATGAGAATAAATTAGTTAGTCAGTTGGGTCTTGATTTTCATACCCAGACGTGATTAAAGTTACGTAGATGAGGGTTGATTTTGTGAAAACCTTTTTGGAGATTTTGTATAAAAAAATGTTATATTCTGCCAAATGCGACAATTGACTAAATACCAGTGTTGCATTCAAAATACAAGTACAACTTAAGTCGCATTACCAGAATAACAAAGCAATCTATACGTATCTATACTAAACAGGGTGGAAAAAAAACTGAAACCGAGATATTATTGCTAATTGGAACAAAAGTAGGGCACATGTGAATCAAAAGGAGATATCCACTATTAGGGTTGAATCTCCTCTTTAAAATGACACCCTGATCATGTCATTACATTCACGGTTGACTGAGCAGTGACCATTTTATGAAAGGGCTTATTTAGAGAATTGCGCCCCTTTTCAATTGTGGTTTTTGTGGTGTCATTTGTCACAGAGTGGAAGGCTATGGTTGCCAATCAAGGCAGGTGGGGGAAAAAGAGATTTCACCATGAACAGTGGCGCAATTAGAACCTTTCATAAAATTGGTCACTGCTCAGTCAACCGTGAATGTAAGAACATGATCAGGGTGTCATTTTAAAGAGGAGATTCAACCCTAACAGAGGATATCTCCCTTTGATTCACATGTGCCCTACTTCTGTTCCAATTAGCAATAATATCTCGGTTTCGTTTTTTTTATCCACCCTGTATAGGTATCAGGGGATGAACAATACAAAAAAACCCACCACGGAATGGCTTTGTTACAGTTCATTCATCTAACTTTTGAGTTAGTGACTTGTTATTGGCTTCAGATGGCTTGTTATCTATCAGAATGTCTCCGACTTTTGAAGTAAATACATACCTGACCAACACTAGGTGGAGAGTTATCTACGGTCACGCTTGTGGCATGAATAATCCTCCTTAGCCCGACACTGTTGACTGCTTCAACACTCAAAATGTTGGGTGATCCTGTGCCAAGCAAAGATGGTTTTCATCGTGGAAGCGTTAGAAAGGGGAAAAAAAGAATGTCCATTACAAAATAGTCAAATTAATGCCCGTACGCTTAAATATTACAAGCTTGGAATGGGCTTGCAAAATGTTAAAACACGTAACAAATAACGGTCAAACAGCAACTAAAATTAATCGATGGACGCCAAACCAGACTGAAACTCAACTTGTAAATAATCAAAGCAGGACAACACAAGAACAGTGAAGGCTAACCACACAACCAGCCTTGATTGAAAGGAAGTCAGATTACGGATGCTAACTACCAGGCGAATCAATGCTGGAAGCAGCCAGGAAGCAGGATAATTTAGTTAGCAAGTACCTAACTTTAAAAGCTATAGGGACTTAAATATGCTAGCCAAGAAGCCTGGTTTACGGCTTGGAAACAAGTAAGGAAGCAGGTCTTTTAAGTGACCTGTCGAACCGTACCTATTTCGGCAGGACTTATCAAGGCTGATGGAATGTAGAATTTGTTTGTCGAAGTAACGGGGAAGATATCGCCGCTTCCAGGGTACTGCCCCATGTAAAAGTACGAAGCCATAATGTCACTCTCCTCTTCAGTCGCATCCCAGATAGCATCAATGGAGTCAGAGTTAGATTGGTACAAGTTCACTCCACCGTCATAGCTCTGCGCATAAAACAAACGGAAGTTAAATGCCCGAATTACCTAAACTTCGGAAACATTTGCAATTTCAACATGTATAGAGCACTTAATTGCACTGGCAGCAATCATTGAATGCAGGTACAAATTCCCTTCTCGTTCCAAGACATATTCTCCATTGTGATTGTTTGCATTATTGAATCAAGGTCGGTCGCTATTCTTTGACTATTTTACTGCAGGCTGTTGTTTCACTTCGATCTGTGTATGATCCCTGCATGGTGCAAAACCAAACCGATGCAATTGCTGTTAGGGAAGAAAAAGAATGCCTTAATACTGCATATGCACTCCTTATGACGTTGGGACCATTAAACACCTCTACAAAAAAAAAAGGCGAATACATTTACACACCAGGTCCACGATTGCGTCATGCAGGCCCAGGTCAGTCATCATGATGTCAGGTGGAGTGATGTCCACTGTGAATCCATTGGATGTGGATTCTAAGACTTTGTCTGCATTGGTGATGGCTCGTAGTGTGCTGTAGTAAGTCACTCCATGCTGCAGAGGCAGAGGCGACTGGGCCTTGCCTATCCCTGCCAATCCTTAACCAAGAAGACTCGATTATTAGCAAATAAATCTCATTGTGGAAAGCTGTTTGGGCTTGTCACATGACTACCTTAACGGAAATTAGTTAAAATGCATTTTGTGTCATATAAACCTTACAGAGTTGTAATGACTGGAGTCCATGACTCGACCCGAGTCCGACCTGAGTTAAACGTTTAGGCGACTAGAGTCGAGTCGAGTCCCAACTGGTAACTGAGTCGACTCGACTCAATGAATTGGAAACGAATGACTCGACTCGACTCGACTCGAATCCCTGAATCTCCTGATGTTGACATCAGTGTGTAATGTATGTTGCTTATACACTAGTTATGTTTTCTGATAATATCGCTCCACCCATTCCGACAAGGATGTGTATAGGCCCTGCCTATGACGCGGCAAGCTGTCAGAACAGTGAAACTTCTAAAACAACTTAATTCGTTGCGAAAAATTACAACTCTCACGGAGGTTTGGCTGTACATCGGATCATTCTGTCAGGGGGGGGGGAGGACAGGATATGCAAAATATCGTGTATGAATAACGTATGTTTCTCAACAGCCAACTAATATCTCTTTGGTATACATTTCAAGCAGAAGCGCTCTATTGGGTACCATGCTGCAAATTGTAAGTCTCTGGATCTTCATAATAAACTGGTGCCTTATGCCCCTCCTTCCATTCTGTAATTCACTAGAGTTTGTTCAAATATCAGTGACTTCAATTAACTCGAGCATAATTTGACTCGACTCGACTCGACCCTAGTCACTTCCTTAAAATGACTCGACTTAACTCGAGTCACAAAATCCAGTGACTCGTGACAAGTCTGTAACCTTGAAGTTAAAACAATGTCGGCATGATTATCGAATTAGTTGCCCTTGACCATTAAACTGAGATCTTGCCATGATAACTAATAGCCAGGCAAATGATTTTTTTTTCAAAACATGAAGGATTTAACACAGCTTAGGTCAACCTAACAGTTAAAGCGCTAACATTGAGTAAGGCAAGCAACTTTGTCACAGTGTCCACAAAGTTTGTTGTGATAAATTGACCATTGTGCAGTGAGGTATGAGCGAAATTATCTAACACTCATACGGGTTTAGGCCAAGGATAGGAGTATCTGGACAATTAAAAAACCTTCACAAATTCACTTCGTGGTTTTGTTGTTATTTAAAAGTTTTTATTATTACTTAGACGGACACTTCTTTTTTGGGACACACTGTAGTACAAATACCTCCTACACACATCATAACTAATATACAGCTACAACGGCACTTGTTTTGGCAATCTTACCTGCGACATTTGCATTACTTCCTGGTACTATGCCATCTGAGGTCAAAGGTTGTATATCCTCGCCCCCAGGGGTTGTGCCCACCGCCCATTCATATTGAGAAATGCCATGCACTTGGCTCTGGAAGTATTTAATAATAAAAATCATTTCATTTCAATTTAGTTTTGTTTTTAAACTCCAAAGTTAGACAACCTTCGATCAACAACAAATTTACAAAGTTTGCATGGGATTTTAAAAAATGCTCTGTATTAACAAAGCAACATTCATTTCCACTGAATCCTTCAGCTTGATTTACAGCAAAGTATACTGCATACTTTTCTAAATCAGAAATACAATCAGATAATTGAGGTCAATACTGGCTAAAAGAAGTTATTGAAGGATCTTTGAAAGAATCTTGGCTGAGAGTATGTTCACAGTACATTTATGGAACAGTAAAACGGAGAATGCGAATTTGAGCGGGAAAATCTACCAAAACTCTATTATTGGACGACTGCACCACGGAGAAAAGCATGAGTAAAGGTTATTTCAAATGGCTGTCGATTTTAAAGAACCGAAATGAATGATGTAGAAATACTATGATTCCCCTACAAAACGGTTTTACCTCAAAGCCATTGAAGAAGATCGTAACAGTGGTTCTCTCTTGCTGAGCATCTTGATCCTGTTGCATGCTCGGACCATCGGTTACGTACCCTGTGCAATGAGATTGTTAAAGGAAGTAAATTTTGTTGACAACAAAAAATAATTATTGCCAAGATGTTTCGTTACTTTCTCAGATCTCCTAAAGTGCAACATTGCAGTAAACGCACGGAACAAGAATAGGATGTCAGGCCTCTTGTTATAAAACCAATAATGTTCTCAAAGCCCTGCAGCAATGCAGTCATCAAAATATCTGAATCAGGCACAACCAGATGTTAGATTGTGACAGATTTTGATTGCAGTAAAACCTAATTGTGATATCTGACACAGTTGGGCACTTCTGTGGGCCATTTGTCACCATAAACTATCAGAGAGATTGTCCACCAATCTCAAATGACACGATGTCTAGAGTGAAGAGTCTTTGGGGTGGGGGAATGAAAATCACTGTGTCTCCTGATGTGAAAATTAAAACTTTAACCGCACAGAAAAAGATGGAACATTGATAAGTGTTTTATGTAGTTCTTAGTAGATGGTATCCAACGTCTTACAATTAACATAGTCAAATAAGCAGATTGCTTTCAAGTACTGCATAGAACTGATAACTAACCCGTCTGATCTTCATCAACAACTCTGATTGGTGAGGAGCAGATGACGTCACTGAAAGCCCCTGCACCATTTTCACTCTTGACACACACGTAGTAGACTGGTTGGCAACCCACAGTGACTGTCTCATCACTGCATGTTGATGGGTCGGTCAGTTGAAGATGAAGGTCTAAGAGGACACCACTGCTCTTAGGGCCCATTGGAGTGAATGGTTCGATGAGTTCAAAGTCTAGAAGGAAGTGTATGCCACAAACAAAACAAAGAGTCAAATTCAAGTATTAATTTTTTCTTACATAATTATAAATACCCATCAGTTTAATGTTTAAAACATTTGCTCTTTTGACTTATACAATATTTGTCGATTTGTCGTTCGGGAAACTTATGAAAAGTATAGGCCTATACAGCTTGTCCCAAAATACCCGCAACCTTTTTTTAGGAGACTCTAGCGTCGGCGCGGAAACACATCCCGCAGTTAGTTTTACACCACTTTAAAGTTAGTTTTATACCACTTTAAAGCTTGGAATCTGAAGTTTATCCCTTGCAAGTATTTGTTTGATATTTAAGAGACTTTTAAAATTATTTGACGCGTTCAATAACGCATGTCAAAAACAACTCAACCGATTTCAAGGAAAATCGATGATGCGGTATATCAAATGCAAACTTGAGACACACGTTTAGCGCGCTGTTGAATAGATACATATACTTGCACGTGAATCGCAAAATCGAACTTGAAACGAAGAACAAATATTGTAATTGCATTTAAGGTGTTGTCTACGTGGATCGAAAAGAATAGAAAACACGTTAAGTAAGAGGCAACGACATCGTCACATCATGAACATGATACACCATTTCCACATTAGAAAAATGCGCATGATAGATTTTCTTTGAAATCGGTTGAGTTTGTTTTTGACATGCACTTATTTGAACACGATTCATTTCAAAACCCTTTTGAAAATCAAACCAATACTTACCAGGGAAAAATTTAAGATTCCCAGATATTAAATGATATACAAATAATGGCGGTACGTGTTTCCGCGCGACGCTAGAGCCTCGCAAAAAAATGTTGCGGGTATTTGGGGCGCGCTGCACATTATTATATTTTGGCAAGTACTAACGCCTAAAGTCACGGTGCTGGCAAATAGTTCCAATGCAAACATTTGTATCATCAATCTGGGGCAATTCCAGTTGGAACAAACAATGACAATTACGTTAGACATTTTAAATGTCATCTTGTAAGGTAATCTTAAGTTATATTTACTTTGAGCCGTTCCGACTGCCACCCAGTAGGTCTTGATACCACTCTGCCCATCTACAGCCAGCCAGGATGCCTGGATTGTTGTACGACTGTTCTGGTACAAGTACCCTTTGAAGAGTTCTTCAACTCCCCCATCAAGATTGCCTCCACGCACATATCTCATCTGTGAATTAATTAAGATAACGCCACATTTGTAGATTTAATACACATTTTCGAGATTTTCAAAGCAACGTAAAGTCGCCAGCCGGCAAATGCAGCTTTGCTATAAAGTTCAAAGAGTGAGAGGTGTGTAAATGGGAAGCTAATACTTTAAAAGATCTTTTGCAATTGACCGCCTTTGTGTCGCTTGACGCTGCCTGGATGGATACTCACCATTGGAGGACTGGGATCGACCTTGATTCCACTGGTTTCATGAGAAACATCTAGTTTAGCATGGTTCCTGGCCTTCACTCGTGTCACATAACGAGCCCCTGGACGCAGTGTCAGACCACCTTGAACGTGGGACCGAGCCGTGATGTCAGAAATCAATTTAAAGCCATTCGGGTGTTGGCCTAAAACAATAAAACAAAATATAAACAGAAAAGTATACTTAAAACAAACGCAGAGGGAGGTGTGTAATTTGTTTTCGTTTTTGGTTGCTCGTGTTTATTTTGTTTTTGTTTTGTTTTCGTCTTCATGATGAATGAACATTTCGCTAGACTACACTGAGGATCTATATCTTACCGACGGGAAAGATCTTGTGTTTATTTCCATGTCGCAACTCGTAGATCGCCAACTCAAAGGATTCGATGCCGGACTCCTCATCAAAGTAGTCCCAGTGTACAGCAAGGCTATCAAAATTCGACTTCCAAATAAAAGGTAATTTATTGAACATCTTTAATAATTTCAAAGAAACACACCGTTGAATTGTTTTTACTTTAGGTTGTAACGGTTAATTTCATGTTTTTTTTACAATTTACTTTTCTTTCTGGGTACTAGCCTAAATAAAAGGTTTAGATTTGTAACTAGAGGCGATTGTTGAGTTATAAACGACAGGATGATGTCAACTCACCTGGAAGTCAGCGTCTTGACCCACATCCAGCCCATCTCCCAGAGTTCGCAGCACTGGAGGAGTCAAGTCGACCAAGAACCCATTCGTCGGTGTATCAATGTGATTGAAAGCCCGGTTGATGATGCGCAGGTTGACATAGACCTGGTCCTTGTGGTGGAGATGGAAGTGGTGCCATTCAATGGAGGATGTCTCGCTGCCTACTGAATCTGCCTCATGGATAACCTCAAAACTGTTTGTGAAACTGTAGTTCAATAAAAACAGAATATAAATTATAAAATTTTGCACCACTATCAATTTTACATTCCAAGCAAAGACAAAATGCAAATGTATAAGAAGAAGCCCAGATTTACTTTCCTTCTCAACTTTTTAAAGAAATCAAATTCAACTAAACCCGTCTGCACCTTTCAGCATGCTTGCGATAGACTGTAACCTGGTAGTCGTCGATACCAGAGTCAGGATCAGAGAATCCTTCCCACTGAGCCTCCACAGTCGCTGGCCTTGATGAGAAGGCTAGATCATTATGTCCCGGCAGTAGGCCATCATACACATCGCCTTGCATTGGTGGAGTCAGATCTACAGTTACTGGAGAGTTTTATTTTTGAAATGTTACTAACATGAATTATGCTTACCGAATTTGAAGATAAGTAATATAAAATCACGTGTCACATGCACTTCAGTGTATTGTTGAGGGAAGACTAATCGGCACTGACGATAACAGGTTGAAGTTGAGGTATCACTATATAACATGATGAAAATATTTTTCTGCCGATGATGATCATGATGATAGTGCTTACGATCATGACGATTGGATCACCGCTGAACGTGTGAGTACATGTATACACATTCAAATCGTGGACCTTGAACAATAGAGGAAAGTAAGGGCCACGATTGACCGAAGGTCCATTTTGATGTGTGTGTGTAACATGAAAAAGGGATATCTTCCTAAAAAGTATAAATAAAAGAGGGACAAAAGTGGGTCCACAATTGAAGGTGTGCACACTTGAGTGTTAATGTTAAATGATGAAACATTCTTTTTCAAATCGACGACGGGAGTCCAATCAAGGACGTCCTCGATTGGAAACGTGTACAAAACCAATGGGAGCTGTTGCAAAAAGTATGAACAAAAGAGGAAGAATAGGAAATAGTCGATTAACACCATAAACAAACATGGTGCCTATGTGTATGTGCACACACATTGGTTCCTTACTGGGCAACAAGTACACAAATAACAAATGGGACTATGGACTCCACAAAACACCCTTTAGAAATGTATCTTTCCCATGCTATGTGGACAACGCTATTGGATATAAGATTTCTGTAGAAACAAAGAGAACGAAAGGAGGAGACGAGACATTTACGGCGTTGTCTAGTTAAGTTGTAAATCATGAAAAAAAAATGAAAATCAAACCTTTTAGGTTTAACCATTAATTAATTTGAACAAACGCGTCCTTTAGGGATCGATTGATTTCATGACATGCTTTATTTACACGGTACTATTAAAAATGTGCATGGTGAATACTGATTTAGTTTAGACTGGTCACATATGCAACATAAAGTGAAAGAACTTTTAGAAATATCAAAATAACGTAACGTCACTTTCGCTTTGATGTCGTCAGATATTTAAGGTACTCATCGTCAGGTAGCTGACATCTGACGTTTTGAAACAATGGTCCAACTTGGTACAAAAGGCTAGATTTTTTTCTATAAAAGTTTTTTTCAAATTTTCGCTACAATAACTCCCTGTCTGATTTATTTTTCATGTGCAAAGAATGTTTCTAGGCAATTTAAAAAAAAATGACGAATAGTTTAACAATTTAGAAAGATAACGTATCCTTGACGTGCCGCCAGAGGGCGTCCGTTTTCGCGATGACGTTATCATGAATTGTTTTAGTTTAGCATCCCTCACTGAGCATTTTCTGAATTAGTATTACTTTAGTGAAATGATGCATTTTTCAAGTTATATCCATTTATTGTTGCACTTCCGGTAACCTCAGAAGCAAAGGTCAAGCGGTTTGTGCTTGGAATAAAACAATGTTGCCAACGCGATATCTACCACCAAACAAAAACATTAACCTGGTAATCAATTCAGTTCAAGAGATTCAGTTGAACAAAGTATTGTCAAATTTCGTGAAAGCCATTGTCATCTGATATGTGGTGACGTCATGATGACGACACAATTGTTTTCACATCTTTGGACAAAGGTTCATGATTGTACAAGTTTTTATATTCATCCCTTGCACTTTTTGGAAGAAATTACGCCCGTTTTAATATCGATGCTTCTGTCGGTATTTGGAATTCACCTAACACTGACTTTCATATAAACCCGATAGTAACAGTCAAGCGACTTCAGCTACACGACATATTTTTTTTATCAGGGCATGGTCTATCAAATCAAAAACTGTTTACGTGATTGTTCTCTTGCTCACGAGTGATGACTAAAACATAACGGTCCCTTTTTGAATACAAGTCTCTTCTAATTTGGTACATGATGACATCATTATGACATCACACTTTTATCTACATATCTGTATCAGAGTTAATGTTAATACCAATTTTAAAGTTCATTTGTTGTTACTCACAAAGAATTATTGTCCAGGACCCCTCCCCTCCAAAAAAGTAAAAAAGTAATACTAACACCACTTATACAAAACCAAAGTGTGGTATGGGTGAGCTCCACACTCATTCGTGTTCACAAGTTAAAATTACCTCCATTAGACGAAGCCGAAACGTTGAGTTTATCATATCCGCCGTGGAAGGCTGTGAGAGTTGAGTAATACGTCTCCCCGTGCTGTAGGGTCACATAGCCAGAGCAGGCGCTGTGTTCTCGACCAGACACTTTGGTGAAGTCTACTACGTTACTCAGTCCAGGCTGGGTCCCAACCGCCCAAAGGTAGGAGAAGATCCCAGACTCAGGGTCACGCCAGTTGTACCAATTGGCACAAATCTATTCCGTTAACAGAGATATGAATTACCAACAAAAGCCATTTTGAGGCGATTGTTAAGAAAGTTTGCAAAACGGGAAATATAACGCTTCCCAACCAATTGTTCACACTGTAGGCCTATTGACTGATGGCGACCACTTGTGTTACCTTATTTCTGTTTTTGGTAAATTCCAGATCCTGATGTGCGTAGGGTCCATCATACAAGTCTCCAGCGATTGGTGAAGTATCGTCTACAAGAATTGGCTGGTCAGCATGCTCTGTGGTGCGCAGGTCCACTGCAGAAGGCCCAAACAAAATGTTATCTACGTTAACTATGTTTCCCGAGCAATAAACTGAGAGCGCGGTAAAGTCATTGAAAACCTGTGTCAACAGGGAACAGAGTGCCCATTTCGCTTTCATTAGCGATTGGGCCAGATTCATATGTTGCTGTGGGGGATCGCGACACCTCCTCCACAGCGAGTCTGTTACCTTGCTTGCATTGAAAAATGCCAGTATCCATTTAACATGCACCTGGATTGAGAGGAGTAATTGAGGTAAAGCGCCTTACTCAAGGGCACAACACACACGGCCACGGCGGGGCTCGAACTGACAACCTCACGATCATGAATCCTGTGCTCCACCGCTAGACCACACGTGCCTTCAATGCCTTCAGTCATTGAAACCTAGAAGTAATCAACTAATTGCAGTGGATTAGGCCTCTCGGCAGGGCATATTTCAAATCACAATCAGTACATATTTACCTCTGTTGACTGCTCTGACTTTGACCCAACAGGGTATGCCGTTGGGTATCTTGAAGTCCATGAAGAGCTGTTCAGCCAAACCGTGAGCCTCCCAATCACGCAGTGATATATCCCTGGGTGTCCTGCCTGCTGCAAGATGATACTCAAACAGATGGGAGTCGGGATCACTGTGTTAAATGTCACAGAAAGAGATAAGAAGGATATTTCAGCATTTCTAAGCAGACAAATATGATTGGGCCGGAGTTATACATGTAAGATGCGCCCGCAACAGCTGTTGTAGCCGTTTATCATTTTGCCTCGCATAACACCTTTTGGATCATCAGTTTGTGCGCAAGATGAGCATTCTCAAAACTGGACTCAATTATCTATGAAAAAGCTAACTCGTGTTAAAGAGGTTGTGGAATGCTCGAAGACATTTCTGTCATTTTTCGGGTATATGTAGCCTAAGGTGTGATGAAATAAAAACGACTACTGTATCTGTCATGAAATGAGTACAAAAGGTACTTTTGAGAGCTGTTTTCAGGTCCTGTTTGGACCCGAACGTGCACTTTGTGTGAAAGTCGTCGTTTGGGGCAGCAAACAAAACATAGTAAATCGTGACGTAATAAAAAGGACTCGCGATGCAGCGTAGTATAAACAAGACCTGTTTATTACGTCACGATTTTTCACATTTTACGAAGAACCCGACGACTGTTGATTTCAATTATGCGCTCGCCGACCAACAAATTACTCGATGAATTTCAGTTTTATAAACATATAAACGCACATTACAAAAGAATGGGACTTTGTCATTATGATATATATGGGTCTACTCTACAATAAAAAAAAAATAAAAACAAAACGACTTTCAGTATTCCACAACCTCTTTAAACAGGCAGTGCATGCTTTGGGGTACTCAGCCAAATGACGACACTCAGAGAGGGTCTCACTATACGAAGGTTTGTTTCCAGATGCAAATCTCGGGAAGATAATAATGCGGAATATAGATTTCATAAATTCTTGGGAATTACTTGAGAATTTCACCTGCCGAAGTGTATCATGCACCAGCGTCATTTTGTGTGCAATTAAAATGTCTTACTATACGGGCGATTCACAATAGTGTGCCTCCAAGAGTTTGCAACGCGTTGGCCAATCACAATGCGCAAAATCTGTCGACCCAATGCGCGTTTGGAAAAGATCGACTGATTCCGCGCATTATGACTTGCCAACGCGTTGCAAACTCTTGGGGGCGCACTATTGTGAATCGCCCGTATTCAGATACTCACGTAGCGTTGACTTTCATTCCAATTCTACCCATGGACGAGTCGTAGGTGATGTCAAGGATGCTGTAAATGATGGGCGGAGTATTGTCGATAATCAGAGGTGTGCTGTGACACACTGTGAGTGCCATAGGGCCGCCAAACTCTACCTTGTTGAGAGCACGCACAGTCATGTAATATGCACCGTCTGTTGGGAAAGATATCAGCATGGTATCTTCTCTAATTGTGGAAATGAATATATTAGAGCAATGTTTTATTGAATGATTTGTTTCCTGGATTGGAAAAGATGAAATAAGCCTGCGTTTGATTTGTCTGTGAATATAATAGGAATTTGGTTAAAGAGACCAATAACGCAACAATTTCAAACCATACTACTTTTTAAAACTTTGAAATTACTAGTACAACTTTTTAAATGTAATTGTCTATTCAACAACAAAACCTCCCAGAACAGCTGTAATTATGGAGAATTCCTTCCTACATGCTGCAGGTAAGTTCTCTTACGTTCTCCGATTGTTTCAACATTTGACAATGGACAAAATACCTGGTAGCTTCACACTGACAACAAGTCCTTGGTGAGTCCACTCTGACTCATCAAACAGATGAGCGTGGGGGTCAACATGCATGCTGACATCATCATCACAGACAGCGTGACCAATGGACCAGGTGTAGCCATGGATTCCTGTCTCGTTGTCATGAAAACCTTCCCAGTTTGCTGAAAAGAAAATTAGAAAGACATATCACTAATCTTTTCAGATGCTGCTTGGAGACACAGGTATCAACATGTTTCAGTGATGTAAACACACAGCACATGCACAACAATATCATTGTGACATTACATTATCTGGTTTAGAGCGTAAAATTAATAAGTCACGCGACGAAATTCTGGTACCCCCGACCAGCTTGCTCACGCGCGCATTGCATCTTGGGTAGTCTGTCTGTATTACTGACTGGTATGGCTTGACTGTCAATGGGGATGCTCTCTATGATGTGAGGACAGCGATGTCGTGGTGAATTCAGCACAATGATGACAGTCTTGGCACTATTAAGCTTAAGGGTACAATCAGGTAGGCCTTGGCCATGATAAGCAGCCCAATTTAAAACCTGTTGTTCGAATATATATAAACTGTTAAAGTAATATCTTCGTCTTCTGGTTCACATTAAATTTGCACCTAGTCACAACAATAGCGTTCGAATTCGCTATGCGCCCGTAGCGAATATGTGGTACGGAAAGAAAATCGCGTCCCGGACGTCAGTCTGAACATTCGAGTTCTTTTGACCATCGCCGAAGTAACAAGCACTGTGATTCAATGATATACAGCCAGTGTGAGAATTTGGAAATAATTTTAAATATAACAACGCATCATGTTTTTAACCGCCATGGAGGAACGTTTACAGCCTGTACATTAAAGTAGCAGTAAAAGTAAAAGCCTTATACATCAGGTTAAACAAAAATTTCACAAAAAAACAACAACGCACAAGCCTAATCCCCCCCCGAACATTACCTCAGATTAACACACAGCTTATATTTACACAGCTTGTCCACATGTTTCGGATGATTTTCAAAATAAGTACATTAGGTCAAACAAAGATACGTTCATTATATTGTCAACGAAACGTGTATGCACTTACCCGCCATGAAAGTATTGCTTCTTGTATAATGCAAATCAGTTAGTTCCTGATAGCCGTTAAATACAGTCATAGAACCAGGACCATCAGTAATATACCTGAGGTTAAATAATTGCACAGCAGAAATCTGATTAAACGTCGTAAGACACAAACCAGGTGCGGTTGTATATTTATATTACAAAGACAAAGAGCTATGCGGAAAATCCAGGCAACATAATTTGGAAGGTTAATAAATTAAACTTCCTCTTCTTCGCAATATGTACAACATATTTTGTAAAATTTTGAACAGTTTTTCGTTTAACAGAGTAATTGAAAATCAGACTTTTAGTAAGCTAATGACTTACTACATTGCTCAAATGGAACATCCAAAATGCAAAATGTGTTTTTTAGACATTATAATTTGTGTAATCATAATATAGGCTATTTGAGAATTTAATATTATTTTTGTCCATTCTTCGACAAGCTCTGCTATTAAAGAATGTGTAGTTGTTTGTTATATTTGGTACAGAATAACAAAACATTATGTTGAAAGTACCACAAAAATGACAATTTAATGTTCAATTTAGAAAAAAACTTTTTTTCACATTTCAGATTTTAGTGTCGTCTTCATCAAGGGTTTAATTTGCCACCGTTTCTGCACGTTTATCTTATAAAAAATAATCGAAAATCTTACCATCAGGGCTCAATTTTGGCCTATTTTGGCTACAAAAAGTCACATTTTGGAACAGAATCACAAATAGATGTTGGTCCGTTATAAATTAAACACGTAGTTGTTTTATTACTAAACATATTTCTTTCATTATGCTACTTGATTAGAGGCATTTTAAGTATTGATATTTACCGATGGTTATTCAATGGAGTGTCTTCAATGCATCGTCTCTCCCACTCCTCTGGTGTGAACTCCACGCAAGCTTCATGCACCACCTCATCCCTGGTCACATTCACGATCAGCCCCGGTTCTGGTGGAGTAAAGTCTGCTAAGATGCCGACGGATGAAATGATGTTCTCATATCCTACGTAGTTCAGGAGCTCAATGTTAAAGTAGTAGAGGTTGTTGTGGACGAGTTGGAGTGATTCGTGGTTGAACTCTACAGCGTGGCCCACACCGAGGCGCTCATAATGGGTGAAGAGTCCGTACTGAAAAACAGCAAATTTATTAAATTGACATCCCTTAACGTTTTAAATAATGATTATAGTAGCACAGTTTTGTCACATTTACAATACAGGATCCATCCATAACTGTTTACACATTGGGATCGCTTGCAATAAATGAAAGGGAATCACCAAGTAGACACACTGTGATTTGAATCAGCAATTGAATATTTTATAGGTGTATCTTATGTTCAATTGGACTGTTTGGCGTTGTTACTGTATCTGGTCTATCTAACATGTCATGCTACCTCGTGAACTTCAACCCCATGACCCTCAATCTCCTCCAGTAGTTCACAGGTGAAATCTGCGTAGTTGTAGTTAATACTCAGACATTTGGTTTCTGGGAGGGCCAGGCAGTCCCGTGCACAGAAGTTGGGGTTGCGACGAGTGATGGTTGACGTTGGTTTGGAGATGAGGCGGCCTTTCTTGGCGGCGGTGAAGTAGTCAAAGTCATTGTCTGAGAGGGATATTAGAGTGGTGCGTGAGTCTAAGTAATTTGATGTGCTAAGACGACCTATATACAGAAGTGGGCATACATTGAATGCGAATAGGAATACGCACCTTGGGTGATCCTGGACCAATTGGCCACCTCATGCTTTCTATTTGTCATATCATATCAAAATTAAAATTACATAACATTAGTATCCAAATAACATCTTATTTCTCCCTAAATCTCAACAAAGCCAATACTGCCCAAGGGGTAGTTGAGCACGAAATTGGGAACCAAAGCTAAACTACGACATCCCACTTACTTGAAAGTCCAAGGTGCTGCCTCTCTGTAATATCGATGGTATTCCAAGGTACAATCTGATCGCCCCAGGTTTCGGGGCCGAGCCCGACGCCTTCCTTCTGCATCAAGATGACGGAATCGTCGTAAACCACGGCCGCGGCGCGGAGTATGTGCGGGTGACTGGTGGAGGTGAAGTCTGGCGTGATGCGACCCGTCGGCAGGGTGATGTCATAGGTCGGTAGGCTGCAGGTAGCTGTGGCAGTGCCTCCTCCATTATTCATGGCGTACACAGTGAAGTACAGAGGATGCCCTCCGAGGAGCATCTATAAAAAAGTTACAAGTTCGTTTTAGGTTGATGGTTTACCTCGGAAATGTGTAACCTTGGTTATGGTAGGCCTATTTGGAAAAATCTCAGTTTAAAATGCGTTGGCATTCACTAAACAGCAAAGCACAAACAACACAAAAGCTCCTTGTAGACAATTGATGTATTACCTCTTGTTTTCAGATCAGAAAGGGAACGAGGGAAACTGTAAACCTGATGAAATTGTAAAAAGTTGCATCTTTTTCACTTTGCAAATGTTGTCCTGTTTTCCTCTGTCGTATTGTTTTTCCATCATGATGAACAGAACTTGAACAACCTTATAGGGTTGATTTCAGTTCAATTAATTAATCTGAGACTGTTTAGCTTGTCATGCCCAACAAGGAATTTTCCATTTAAAGGGAATATACATCATTTGCTTTTGCTGTAATATTCAGAAATGGATGGAATTGGGGGGTTGGAAATATATAGCAAATATAGTTACACTGACTTTTTTGAGGTTTTGGGTTCGAAAATGCTATAAAAACCAAGAAAAACAATCATTTTCCTGTAGTCTGAACAGAGCAGTTTACATACATTGGAAAATTGTAAGGTCAGGGAACCAGTCTAGCTGGCTTGTACCCGTTCATAGGTGTGTAATCGATTGCAAACAAGTGCGATGGTCAACTGGGGACAGTATTTGAAAAAAGCCAGTTTTTTTCCAACGCTGGTCGGCCGATCAGCGTTGGAAATTGATACAAAAATACCACTTTTCTTGAAAATGACAGTATACCAGGTGCCATGATTTTACAGGATGCTTTACACTGTCATTCACTAACAGTCCAGCAAGGTATTTCAAAATGATTTGGTAGTTTTATTTTTTGATGTTTGCAAATGTTGTATTTTCCCTTTAAACATAAGCATTTTATTTTGTTTATTCGAGTCACAAAACGAAGATAGCGTTATTTTGCTTCAGTTGGAATGTTGAACTTTTGCAAACTTCCGCAGAAAAACTCGCCCTGGCGAAACTTGCCCTTGCACTCTCAGTATCCAGACAATGGACATTACTTAATACCAAAGGAATGTTGCATGACATCAAAACTCCTTCTGATAATTATTCATCATTAATCTGGCCAAATAATCAAAATTTGAGACCCGTGAAAGAATGAGCACAAAACTGCGTTATTTTCGTACTTGAGGAATAATGACCGAGGGTCCTCCAAACTCTGTCTTAGAGACTACATCGCTTCCTCCAGGAGCTGTCCCGACCTGATAGAAGAACGTCACCAAGCTCTTGTCATCGGCTGCTGCAATCTCAAGCTGGAAGGCTGGCTCTGTGTAGTCTAATCCGGGGACCTGCTCCACACCACACACACTTCTGCCTGTTACGCTACGCTTAGCGTGCCCAATCTTCATGAAACCAACAAAACGAAGACATTTCAAAATCTCTATTAGTATTTATATGTTACACATGGCATCATCATTGGCGAACTTACAAAATAGGAAATAGGAAAACATTTATTTTCCTCTAGGTGAACCTAACATTTTTGGATTACTAAATAAGTGATATGACAAGAATATCGAATTACGAGTATTGTCAAAATTCGCCGCACATTGTAACAAAAAAGATCTGACCTGAGCATGTATATGTTGACATTGATAATTGTTGTTGTTTAAAGACATAAACAAGAGCAAGAGGCTCATGTGTACATGCATCAGCCCCCAAGTCGGTGTGTTACAGAATATTAACACTGCTGGCATGATATAGGGCTGGAATGGAGTATAAATTATATGGAACAAAAGGTAATCCCAAACACCTTAATATCTGCTTACAGAGAAAATGGGGCGCTTTAACACCAACATGCAATAATCTTGTGCACTGAATTCAAGGCATATAGACATATGGTTTGTCTGTCTTTTCTACTTTTTTTAAAAACAACGGTAAATGACGGTTACGGTGTCTGTGTTTTGAATGGTTTGTAGTTACAGATGCAGTGCAAAGAAGAGCGTCTTATTTAAGAAAAAAGAAATTGTCTTATTTTCAGCTTATATAGGCTTGAGCGTTATATAGGCTTGCAGCAGCAGAATGTCTAAGTCTCATTAGGTTCATATGTGAAAGACCATACAGTAGCATAAAATGTAGATGTAGCAAAAGATTTATATCAGTCGGTGGCATCAGTTGATATGAACATATGGCATATCTTTTAAAAGAAAACGTTGAACAACTTAAGATGTCCTTTGATAACATTAAAATGCGAAAAATTTAATGGTTTACCACTGGTGTTGAGTAATTTTCAATCTCCGGAGGTGACTTGTCAGGGTCCTTGTTGTGAATATCAAATATGTTTGATCGCATCGTCGGAACCTGATAGCGCCAAATGTCATTTTTGAATAGTGTAGCTTTTCCCGGAAAATCTAGAAGAGGTATTTTCAATGTCACCAAAGCTCGTAGACGGATTATCAGGGGGATCATTTCCACATCCATCTTTAATCTGAAAAAGTGAAAAACAGTAAGGGTATATGTAAAATCCAACTGTCTTAATATACTACTGCTCCACGTCAGTCAGTGGATGTGGCGTAAATGAGGGCTTGTATTGTGTGGAGGGGGAGTTTGTATTGGTTTAATGCTGAACCATATGCCCATGCACAGTTCCGTCCGAAATTAATAACCCCGTGACGTAACTTGGAAGTCACTGTGACGTCATCTTTCCTCTAAAAACTCAAAAAAAATTTAACTGTTTTGCGTATGTGATATTTTGTGACGTCATATTCATAAATACGTATTCAAATAACTTATTCCCAATTAACAACTACCTCCAGCGTACAACATTTGGGACCCCGTCCCTCTCTTACACTTCTCCTCTTTCCCCTCAGCATTAAACAAATACAAATTCCCTCCTCCACAAGGCCTCATTTACGCTACATCTACTACTCACAACAAGCTTCCACGCGCTTCGACCAGGGACTTCCGTGAATGCATAGCGACTACATTACAGGCATTTTATCATAAATTAGGGGGCCATCCTTAAACAAAACTGCAACAAACTAAACTCAGTGGAGGATTCTCCGGGGGCGGGAGAGTTCTTGAAATTCAGCAGGTATCACCTAAGCATAAAAGTGTTTTTGAGCATTTCGGCTTTCTTCTTTTGATAAGAATACACTGTATAACATACCCATTTTAATACGTAGAATAGCTCATTATTATAAATTGGCAGTCACGAATAATTGCAGAAATAAGAAGTCGATTGCGATGTGCAGCGATTTATTTTCAACCTTTACCATTTCATTACAAAGTAGTCATGCTTTAAATGCGACCTGGACCTGTGTTTGAAACAACGGTTTTTTAAAGGGCACTTTTACGCAATCGGCATTCACATTGGCGGCTTGCTTTGACTACGTTTTATTGTGAGTTTTTTGGTTTTAAAAGGGCTGAGGAATTCGGTTTATATGTAACAAAATGTGAGAGGTTATATGCACCATTAGCGCCATATCCGGGATTTCAACCACAGGGGCCTGCACCCCCCCTCCGATACGCCGATGTGCACCCATAGGACTCCCATAGTCCTAAGTTTGCACTACACACACAATTTCAAACCTGACTTTGACGGTGTTGACTGATTGCAAATAAAAATTGTCCAAAGTGCCCCACAGGTTGAGGGTAGGGGTCTTGGACCTGAAAAGTAGCACTTTTGTATTTTGACCACGTTGACCTCTTTAGTCTTATGCATTATGTTACGCTGATGTTCATCTCTAGGACTGGACAAGCAGGATAAGCCTAGGAAAGGAGGACTTTCAATGTACACACTGAGTAACCCTGATGTGGGGTGTATATATTGCTTCACAGTGATCTGTCATAGAAAATGATAGAAAAGACAGGTTTTGATTATTATCCATAGTGCAATAAATTAAACAGAGATTACATTAGCTGAACATGGAAATAATACATTGTTGTGGGTAGCATGCAATATGGCTGCCAAAGTGTTGTTTAGAGCCACATTAAAATTGTTTCATTTGGTGTCATTTTCCAGGGTACTTTTCCAGCGTCCTTTCTTGTTGAAAAAGGGACAAAATCATGAGACAAATTATGCTTGAAAAAAAAAAAAAAAAAACCAAGCAAAAACAATACAGAGCTATGTCTGTTCAATAAACAGGACACAGGAATTTACCGTATGATGGTTTTGTATGAGCTTATGTTTTTATGAATTTATGTTTGGGTGAGATCTAGATATTAGTTAATATCAATTATATGCACCAACATAGTTCCATGACTTGAATGCAATGTTAAATGGTAAGTCTTTAAATGAGACTTATCTTCGGAGCACTTACTCATTCGAACAAGTATGAGAGTAGTATAGGAGGAGCCTAATCCGCCCCTATTCGCCTCATTTTTGTGGCGAATGTGGCGGTGGCGAGAGGTAAAAATGAGTGAAATGGGAGGAATTTGTGGCGGAGTAAATTTGGGGTACCAAAAAACTTGACTCGGAAGTGATATGCACGGTGTACCGCATGGTGAAAAAAATCAATAATGGCTCATGGGAGTAGCGGGACCGGTCATTGTGTGCAGCTTAAGAGAAAATCGATGTATACCTCTTACACCGTCTGCGGTAAGTAAGCGGAGAGCTATTGTGCAGTGGAAAGGTCTAGATGGGGTCCAGCCTCCTGCATAAGTTTGCAAAGTTGTTTGTATGTATGTTGTTTGCACTGTGTTTGGTCTTTGGACATGAATAACTACCTTTCTTTGTCGTGATATATTTTATTTTGTTTGTTTGTTTGTTTGTTTGTTGTTTGCGTTCTTGCTTGTTCTTGGGACATGAAAGACTACAATGTCTGTATCATTTCATTTGGTGTTTATTGGTGTTTATCTCTCTCTTAATGTTCATTCAAGAAATGCGGTGCAAAGATCTTAATTATACCGTTGTAGCGGAGGTATAATGCAAATCTAGACGGAATGATCATGGAAAGGGAAAGAAACAAATTAAGTAAATTAAGTAATGCGAGAAACAGAAATACATTAAGTTAAGACTGCGAAGTTGACTGTCTGAAGTAGTAGTGTAGTCTGAGCATTTTACCTCGTTTTTATGAGGTGGATCATATCGGTAACCCCGACGAGGATCATAAAACGGGGTGTGTCTGTGGCGTAGCGACATGATGGATCGATGGATAAATCTATCGTGTGGATTAGCGCTGAATGAATATTATTGTTAAAAGACAATGGAGCGAAAGAGGAGGACAAAAATGAAACTCAGCGAAAGAAGATGGAGACAACGGGCGCATGTTTGAATGGATGTGCGTCAATGAAGTCAAAAGAATATGTTAACTCAAGTTATGGATGAAGGCAAAAATCCGTGAATACAGTTTCTCGGCATACTTTCTTGAATCGAACATTGTTTTCATAAATGTTTACGTATACCATGAATATATTTCGCAAAACAAAACAAAAGCAGGGTATTAGATAAAAAAATAATATTGCAGTAGCCCACAAAATGTAATAGACGCTTAAACACAAACCGTGACTTAATATCAAAACAGAGAAAAGTGCAGAAATAACACGGCCACGTTAAATAATATCAAAACAAGCTTTCATCACAACGTCCGAATCTAAAAACCTAACTAAACAATTATCCTACTGCAAACACAAAAGGACTGAAACAAAACGTTAAAAGCCAAGTGTATAAAAACGATATCCTTAACAAACAAACAAACAAACACCCCAAGAAACAAGAGAAAATACTGAAGTAGCCCACAAGACGTACTGGACGCTTCACCACAAACCGTAACTAAATATCCAAAAATTAGAAAAGTACACCCCGAACAAACACGGTCAGCCATTAACAAGCTTACAACATAATGTAAAATCAAACGCGCACACTTTTCAAACGAATCTAAAAACGTAACTAGAACAGTCATCCATCTGCAAACACAAAAGGACTGAAACTTAAAATTAAAAGCCACGTATATAAGCATTATATCCTTTAACAATAAACATACACACAACTTAATAAAAGACGACTCGGGGTGCCTAAAACCAACCGGAACTCACCAGAACATTCCTTAAGTGGTCAACGGGCGATATACAGTTTTCAAATATTTTATTCATAACCACTGCAAGCATATACATTAGAATCAATGCTTAATTTATAAAGTACAATATTAGTAATAGAAAACAAATGATTATTATAACAATAATAGTGATAATAATAATAAATAAAGATACAAATTAAAAAAAAAAATAAATCAAAGAAAACAAAAACAATTTAAATATATATATAAAAAAAGGAAAAGTAAAAAGAATGCTGAAATAATTAAATGTACACCCATTGGCAATTATTTCGGGTTAAGTTCGCAGATAATTAACATATGATGAAATAGCCAGCAAATATCGTTTAATCTGTAGCTATATTAGTCAGTCTGCCCTTTAGTTAGAACAACAACAACAACCAGAATAATACTAAAGAAGGTACTTTACCATCCCGCCCAAACACATTAAACGCGTATTTGCTCATCAACTCTTGCGAATGAATCGTACGTCCGAGCTAGTATCACAATGGCCTTTGTATTTGGATGGGGAATCCCTATGACGTCACAGTGATGAGTCATCGATGGACGACAAACAGGCTGACCCGTCCAAAGCTCTTGTCACACTTGTGACAAGCATTGGATTTGACTGCAGAAATAGCATTCATGTTGAGTCTTTGAAGGAAATCTCTGAATGGCAAGAAACGGATGAAAACATTTGATATGTAGCTCCTTTGTTTCATGTTTGCTCTTTTCTTGCTCTTTTGCTCTATTCGTGATCGTTTCTTGCTCTTTTCTTGCTCTGTTCTTGCTCTTTTCTTGCTCTGTTCTTGCTCTTTTCTTGCTCTTTTCTTGCTCTTTCCTTGCTCTTTTCTTGCTCTTTCCTTGCTCTTTTCTTGCTCTTTTCATGCTCTTTTGCTCTTTCCTTGCTTTTTTCTTGCTTCTTCTTTGCTCCTAGCTGTCTTGCTCATATCAGAACATTGAGCAAGAAAGGAGCAAAAGAGCATGAAAAGAGCAAGGAAAGAGACTGTTCCAAGATCTTGAGGAAGACTATCGGTGATTAAACACAGTGATGACTGAAGACTAGTAGTTTAAGAAAGACTATTGTAATTTTTAAAATAATAGTTTACTGTCACGCCTTTGGTAGAAAAGAAAACAGTACAGTTCGTACCGTGTAAAACTGTATCGAGAAGATATGGGCCGACCCTGAGGTAATAAAAGAAAAAATAAAATTGTTTTGGACAATTATCACCCAAACGATTCCAACAAAATGTTACCATGTGCAATGTATCACGCCGACTTTGCAAAATCATTAACAAAGGACTGCCCCCCCCCCCCAAAAAAAAGAGAGAGAGAGAAAAAAAGTTGATGATAATAATTATATCGTGAGACATAAACTTACCTTGAATTTGTGTAGGATATTAAGTCGATCGTCGTGATGAAATCAAAACTAACTGCATATATAAACTGCATTCATTCACCTTGCCGATGCACACCAAACATTTACCTGACGATGAAATGGTTCATACCGCTGATCGTGTGTGTATGGAGATACATGTACATGTACATGTATTTAAAAACTCCGCGAATTCGGACTTGACGACCGGACAAGTCTGGACTGGTCAGCCTGTTTGTCGTCCATCGATGACTCATCACTGTGACGTCATAGGGATTCCCCATCCAAATACAAAGGCCATTGTGATACTAGCTCGGACACGTTTTGTAGGTGGATGATGCGCGAATACGACGGCAATCGGCAACTTGAATTTTGACGGTATTATGTCGTCCCCATATATGCTATGGTCCTAACTTACACGGAAGATCTATAAGAACTAAGGTAGCCTATTTTGTATTTTAAAGTAATGTAATGAACAAACAACAGAGTACGATTCATTCGCAAGAGTTGATGAGCAAATACGCGTTTAATGTGTTTGGGCGGGATGGTAAAGTACCTTCTTTAGTATTATTCTGGTTGTTGTTGTTGTTCTAACTAAAGGGCAGACTGACTAATATAGCTACAGATTAAACGATATTTGCTGGCTATTTCATCATATGTTAATTATCTGCGAACTTAACCCGAATTAATTGCCAATGGGTGTACATTTTTAGATTCGTTTGAAAAGTGTGCGCGTTTGATTTTACATTATGTTGTAAGCTTGTTAATGGCTGACCGTGTTTGTTCGGGGTGGCCGTGTTCTAATTTTGTTGATATTTAGTTACGGTTTGTGGTGAAGCGTCCAGTACGTCTTGTGGGCTACTTCAGTATTTTCTCTTCTTTCTTGGGGTGTTTGTTTGTTTGTTTGTTAAGGATATCGTTTTGATACACGTGGCTTTTAACGTTTTGTTTCAGTCCTTTTGTGTTTGCAGATGGATGACTGTTCTAGTTACGTTTTTAGATACGTTTTTAGATGCGTTTGAAAAGTGTGCGCGTTTGATTTTACATTATGTTGTAAGCTTGTTAATGGCTGACCGTGTTTGTTAGGGGTGTACTTTTTCTAATTTTTGGATATTTAGTTACGGTTTGTGTTGAAGTCCTCCTCTTTCGCTCCATTGTCTTTTAACAATAATATTCATTCAGCGCTAATCCCCACGATCGATTTATTCATCGATCCATCACGTTGCTACGCCACAGACACACCCCGTTTTGTGATCCTCGTCGGGGTTACCGATATGATCCTCGATGAGGATCATGATCCTCCTCATAAAAACAAGGTAAAATGCTTAGACTATACTACTACTTCAGACATTCAACTTCGCAGTCTTAACTTAATGTATTTCTGTTTCTCGCATTACTTAATTTACTTAATTTGTTTCTTTCCCTTTCCATGATTGTTCCGTCTAGATTTGCATTATACCTCCGTTACAACGGTATAATTAAGATCTTTGCACCGCATTTCTTGAATGAACTTTACGAGAGAGATAAACACCAATAAACACCAATGAAATGATACAGACATTGTAGTCTTTCATGTCCCAAGAACAAGCAAGAACGCAAACAACAAACAAACAAACAAACAAACAAAATAAAATATATCACGACAAAGAAAGGTAGTTATTCATGTCCAAAGACCAAACACAGCGCAAACAACATACATACAAACAACATTGCAAACTTATGCAGGAGGCTGGACCCCATCTAGACGTTTCCACTGCACAATAGCTCTCCGCAGACGGTGTAAGAGGATTACATCGATTTTCTCTTAAGCTGCACACAATGACCGGTCCCGCTACTCGCATGAGCCATTATTGAATTTTTCAACATACGGTACACCGTGCATATCACTTCCGAGTCAAGTTTTTTGGCACCCCAAATTTACTCCGCCACAAATTCCTCCCATTTCACTCATTTTTACCTCTCGCCACCGCCACATTCGCCACAAAAATGAGGCGAATAGGTGCGGATTAGGCTCCTCCTATACTACTTATGAGTAATATGACTGTTTCAATGACTTACAGTTACTCCACTGAAAATTCATTTTTGACATTTTTCAACCTGCGCTAGAGGGTGATCTCACATTTTATGACGTCACCGGTGATTTGCTTGTAAAATACAACCTAGCCAGAGACTGAAATCTTTGAAAGAAAGTTCGCATGTTTTTCCACTTTCAAATTATAAGGCACTTCTGGTTGGGATCAGAAGGAAGGGTCACGTGATTTGGCAATTCCTGCAAAAAATTAAAGTTAAGGTCTCTCACGGTGGATTTTATATTGATTTTCAAAAGTTAAATCTATTAATCTTTAACGTGACATCACATGACACATGATGACATCATCATGACGGCAGTCTTCGGATCTAAGCTATAAGGATCTTGCCTATGTTAGCTTTGAATGACGTATGACAAAGATGAATTCCAAAAGTGAAGGCCGGAAAGACGTGTACCATGTCTATAGGGATTCTACTCCCGTTAAAACAATATTCACCACAGTATGTCAGTGCTTGGGAATTCCTCTTGATCTTACACACACAATACAATCTGCTTCGGTGCTGTGCAATGAACGATTTCAAGCGTAGGGGTGGCGATTGTGAAATTTCAAGGGAGCTGCAGGGCATGTCCAAGTTCGCTCTTGCCAAGAAACACCCGGAAGTTTGAGAACTACCATTTAATTGAAATTTAAAGCTCAAATCAAGGTTATATCTCTCAGATTTGATTCTCCATGAATTTTCATTGGAAAAGAGATATTTTTATTATACCTTCCGGTCTGATGACGTCATCATTTTTTTTTTATCGTGCACAGGTCTTGTCTGTATTAAGTTCATCATATAGGCCTATATTAATTTTGAAGAGATTACCGCAAACTTCGCCACACACATCAACCGATTATTCATTTTCAAATATTTGAACCTGCCGCTAGAGGGCGCTCTAACATTCGCTCTAACGCTCTAAATTATAAGGCACTTCCTGTTTGGACCGGAAAGAATGGTCACTTAATTTGGCATGCATGAGATTAAATGAAGATCCTTGATTATTCTATACTTTGCCATAAGGACTATGCCATGTATGAACAAAAAGAATGACATTTCCGTCACTATGCGGAAAAGAAATTTGAACCAAATATGAAAGCGTTCAAAAGGAAAAAAATGTGAAATTATGTTAAAATACTGTTTTGACTAAAACATAGAAAATATCTTGCAAAGCGCCCTCTTGTGGTTCCTGCAGCGCAACCAAATGATGTCATGTTATAGCAATTCAGCCAACCAACGTTTCTGCAAAATTGTAGGAAAATCGGTCTACAGTTATGGGAATTAGGACATTGGATACAATGTTCCCCATCTTGGTCCATATGAAACCCGGCCATAAAAGGGTCTGAAACATGGGGAAATTGATTCCCCCGTTTTCAGGACTTCCCCTGATATGCCATCGAGGATATACCTTCATGGTATCAAAACAAGTGAAAGCATATCTGTTGCAATTTGTTCAAGGTCATGGCACATAATGCCTGTACTACGATGCTAATTTTAGCCTGTAGTAAGTGTCATCTTAAATTCGGGATTTCCTGTGAATGACTGAAGAGAGGAGAAGATTACTTCTTTAGTTATTCCAATTTGACAAAGTCATCACGTTAGTATTTAAAATAAATGTGTATGCCTATTCTTACACAAATTCTCTCAAAAACTCGGTACGTGCCTTGGAGACCAACAGGAATATCAAAAAATAATTTTATTTTGGTATACCTTGGTTGATCTTGCATGGTCTATTTCTGTGCGCCCCGATCCAGTTTACTTACCCAACATCAAGTGGGAACTTGGAGAACGTGATCTCAGCTACAATAGGAAAGCTAGTGCGGAGCACATCGGCGATCAGCTCGAGCTCACCATACAACACGAATCCAATAGAAACACCGGCCCTTGCATACGCGCCAACAGTTGGTGTTATACCTCCCTACAACAAATTCAAACTCCTCAAGTGAATTACTTAATATCATAATGGTTAAAAATTCAGTTTAGACCAGATCAACTGGTTTCAATGAATTTCAACTGGTACCTGTTTGTACTGGAAATTGGTAGCTGGTGTTGACATAATATCACTGATTTTAAGTTGCAGAACTGGTTTTTAACTCGTATACCTGGATTTGATCTGGATTTGAACTGCTATAACTTTAAAGCGTAAAGAACCTGTAAATCTGGTTTCAACTGATTGAACTGGTTGAAGTTTTTTTAATCTTTATTAGTGTTTATTATTATTGTGTAGAGCTTAGAAATTTACTAATTGTCTAGTCCAAATACTAAACGAAGGTACCATGAACACAGACACACTACATTAATTTGCAGTTAATAACTGGTTCTGGTTTATTCAACTGGTTTGAGGTAGTTACCTCGGTAGCTCTGCGTTGCTTTTTATCGGTCATGCCAAACAGAGTTGAAATAAACCCTTATAGGAAATATTAGGTACATGTATATTAATCGTACCGTGGTTTTCATGGAAACGATGCCAACATGTACTGGTATCTCCAGGTCGAAGAAACCCCCAGCGCTAACGTCTGGAAACAGTTAAGAAAACTTTAACAAGAAAAAAATACTTGCCGGTGTGCAAAACCTAGCAGACACTTTAGATATTTACTTTAAACATTCTTCACCCTGACCTTATTTCACATTTGTAGAATTATCGGTACTGGATAGAGTATCTGTAGCACTTCTCGTGGCCCATGATGACCAATGGGATGATTTGTGTTTGTCGCCGAGGGCAGGGACACAACGATTAATTGGGAGCACCAAATGTGAATGCAAAGCCGGTTGCTACGAATTCAACAAGCGGATGATGTTATTTAGCGCGTGGGGAGCTCGTTAGCTTGAGAAGCTGTTTAATTCCGTGAAGGGAATTAAAACGAGTTTAAATTAAGTAATCTATATTCTACTGGGCGGGGAAAATGTTGGTATTTTGGTGTGGGACAGGACACTTGGGGAAACTGGGAAGTTGTGTGAGTATGTAAACACCGGCAATTGTCGACCTAGGACAAAAGGGTAAGGGCACAAACAATACGTCTACGATTGACCGATAGTCCACTAATGAACTTGGGGTACAAAACCAATGACAGTTTATGCTAGAAATTTAAAGTACAAACAAAGAAATGATGATTAGGGACAATAGGGGTCCACGATTGCCGGTGTTTACAAATATGTACAGGTTATCCTGTACAACTGAGGACTTGGGACAATGGGGTGTGTGCGATAACAATGGGCCCGGAGGCCCTGGACACTAGTCCTCAGGAGAATTTCGTGTAAAAACCTTTTGGGGGCTGTCAAAGAAAAAAGTTACCAAGTACAAACAAAAGGGAACAAAAGAAGGAAAGCGGCAGGTCATCGTGAGTATAGTAAAACACGACTGCCTGGGTGAGTGAATGTGTGGAAGGTGGGGGCATCAATGCCCTCTCGGCTACGTCACTACAACACAACCACGGCCCCCTAAGGGAGCAATTAGAAAACACACTGTGAAAAAAAGCTCATTGTTTTGGCACTCGTGGCCGGCTATAATAAACAAAGAGTGAAGCACTCGATGAAACGGCATAAATAATGGCCTTGGAACACTGACAGGAAAGGTTTGTCATTACTTACTGAACCCAAGAGTGATGAATCCACCAACTAGCATTTCCCACCCTTTATCCAAAAACTTAGCATGTATCCTTGGGAAAGGGATCGTTCCACTTAAGACAATGTCAAACTGCTTGAAGATGTCCCCACCCTTGCCACTGATGATGACGTCAATGAACTCGTCAATCTTCAAAGAAAAAGTAAATGTTATATAAAGATTCAAAGTTTAAAAAGTGGTTAACAACTGAAGTCTGAGTAAGTGACATTTATGTGCAAGCAATTCGTTGAGCTAATTATCTTCCTCATCGAACTGTGATGCTATACAGCGTGTCCAAAAATACACTTTTCTTTTTTCCTCTAGGCTCTAGCGTCGGCGCGGAAACACGTACCGCCATTATTTTCATGCCATTTTACAGCTTGGAATTTAAACTGGCGAAATCTGAACTTTATTCCTGGTGAGTATTGGTTTGATATTTAAAAAAGTTTTAAAATTATTCACGTTCAAATAAATGCATGTCGAAAACATACTCAACCGATTTCAAGTAAAAAGTGATGATACGGTACATCAGGTGCAAACTGAGTCACACTTTTAGAGCGCATTTTGAGTAGGCACATACTTGCACGTGCATATCAAATTTGAAAATAAAACGAAGAACAATATTGTGAAATCATTTAAGGTGTAGTCTACGTGGATCAAAAAGAATAGAAAACACATAAAGTAAAAGGCAACGAAATCGTCATGTCATAAACATGATGAACCATTTCAACATTAGAAAATATGTGCATGATTGATTTCCTTGAAATCGGTTGAGTCAGACTTCGTTTCTGACAAACCTTTAATTGAATACGAATCATTTCAAAACAATTTTAAAATCTGACCAATTCTTACCAAGGATAAAGCTACGATTGCAAGCTGTAGAATGATATACAAATAATAACGGTAAGTGTTTCTGCGGCGGCGGTAGTTGTTCCAGCGGCGTCGTTAGGGCCTCGCAAAAAAAAATGATGCGGGTACTTTGGGACGCGCTGTACAGACGACAAAAACATAAAAATTGACTCACGAAAGTCCTGAACACAGCCCGTAGGTCCTTACTCAACTGACCCACGGTGAACGGGTCGATATTCTGAAGATCCAGCATTGCTTCTAACTCACCGATGGTCATATTGGCGATACGTCCTCCAAGAGCATCAAGACCTTTCTCTAATGTGAGTCAATGGTGCAACAACATTAACACTCCGTTGCCAAAATTGATACCACCGAGTACTGTTAAGAAGTCTGGTAATTCCAACATTATACATTACTTTGGATTATAACATCACATTTTATTTAAAAACCCAATAGAACATGTACGACGCTTCTCAAAAATTAAACGATGAAGTTTATTTACCGGTCCTTGAATAATACTGGCCCCAGATAATGAGAACGATGAACATGTACTTTTATGGCCGATTTGCCAACTAATTTGTAGCAAAAAACGTTTACTTTTTTATATCCGTTGGACATTGCACTATTTATAGGCTTTACTCCAAAGATTGTAATGCAAGTATGAAAGACAACATTTATTAAACATTTTAAAATAAACATTTTATTAAAGCAAAATGAAAATTAACTTGGAGTGGACAGCTCAGACATTCTTCAGTTGACTTTTTTTTCATATCTCCTAAATATTTACATATCAGTACATACGTGTTAGTCCTCCTCCAATGATGGAATCTCCCTGCCATGTGCCCGAATCCGCGCCTGGTGTAAGTCTGAGTCCAAACAAACTGTCTTTCCCTTAAAACAACACAAGGAATGTAAACATTCCCGGGTCAGCTTTGAGCCGGAAATGGTTTTTTTTTTGGCCAATACTTTAACAGGTCAAAATGACCTAGGAATGAGTCAGAGCATTGACATTTTGACCAAGAAAAAAAGTGTCATTTTGACACGAAAAGGTGTCATTTAGACCGGAAAGTATCATTTAAACCAGAAAAAGTTTGACCTGGAAAAGTGTCATTTTGACAGGGGAAAGTGTCATTTTGACCAGAAAAAGTGTCATTTGGACCTGGAAAAGTGTCTCTTTGACCGGGAAAAATGTCATTTTGACCGGGCAGAATGTCATTTTGACAGGGAAAAGTGTCATTTTAACTGGAAAAAATGTCATGTAGACCCGGAAAAAGTGTAATTTTGCCCCCAAAAGTATCATTTTGACCCGGAAAAGAGTCAGGACACTCTGACCCGATAGTTTTCAGAGTGTAGGTAATATGAAAATTCTCGGCCCTGCTCATTTCTCACTGATTTCCTCATTTTTTTAGCATTACCTATATTCGCTGACAGTGACATGTCCCTTCTCCTTCTCCTCATAGTAGATGGAGTGCCATCTTCATTACCGAAGACGAGTAGACCCATGGAGCGACGGCTTGCTGTGCCTGATTCAGCTAACCCTATGATAAGAAATACAAAATACTTAATCCATTTCTATAAACTGCTTGTACTTCCATTTCCTTATTAAATGCATGAAATAACCAGTATGACGAACTGTGTGATTTACCATTTGTATTTTGTAAATGTGCTTATCTAATAGCCTCCTTTATCGAGCAAAGGGAAACTGACAATTTTATAGGTTGCTGTACGCTAAGGATCAAATCGTGGGAGCAGGGGCACCGGAACGGAATCATGTATGTTGTTATACAAATAAACTTGTGTGGGTTCATTCAAAATTCGCTTCAACCCCCCCCCCCAAAAAAAAAAAACAACAGACTGTAACTCACTGGGCTTGACCACCTTCTCCGGCTGCAGCTTTGTGATGGCGTTAGCCTCTGCTGAATACGAGGTGGAGTTTTCACTTAGAATGGTCTTAAAGTAGGCCCTGGCCTTGTCTATAGTGTTAGTTGTCACATCATTCATGCTGTCCATTCCCTCGGCAGATTCACTAGCACTTTCAAAAAGACATCCGCAGTTAGAATGACATTTATATGCACTTGAAATTGGGAAGTTGACTTGTACAATGAGCCAGTGAATATTGTACAGTGGAAGTAGGGAAACGTATATGGAAGCCCTAGGCCGCTGATGAAGCGCCGCCCCAGCACTCCAGTTGCACCCACCCCTCCCATAATCAGATATAATAAATACCAAACAATATTAAAATCAAAAATGTTCATCAGTTTCATATAAGCAGTAAGAAAATTTAGCCAGTTTTGCTGATGTAAGGCATATAAGTAGATATATAAAATAGGTATTATAACAAGAATTATATTTGTTTCCACTCACAGGTCCCCCACACTTCTTCTCTTCCTCCTTGTGCTGCTGCCTCCGCCTTGCTGATCATCACAATGTGATCCTGAGAACATTGCATCTCTGAGAATGACGATGGGTTCATCACACACACCCTGCCAGCATAAGCTGATATCTAGATCCACGTCATAGATAGTAATGTGGGGATGTTCCAGGAGGTACCTATACAGGTAAAGCTAAACTGTAACGTGATGTTTCTTATATTCAGTTATCATTAAATTACGATTATTTTACCTCAGGTACTGAGCGGTTTTCTCACTTTGTGTGTTCATTGACAAGTACCTCGTCATGGCGACATTTTTTTAGGCTCGGCTTCCATCACCGGCCAGTTGCTTAACCGGTCAGCCCAGGCCGGCCCTTCAATTGAGGCCAGTATGATTCTCGGCCAGTATTTTCGCCCATCTCGGAACTTCAGAACGTCGGAACGTCGGAACTTCAAAGTAACTCAAGCGAACTGGTATGCGGGCTGCAAGCCTCCATAGTTCAACAAAGGGCTCTAAGCAGATTAGTGTATATGGTGTAAACATGGCGTGAACAAGCAATTCTAGCATCCTGACAAGTTATTTGAAGACAAGCACTGTAGGCCCTTTGTTGACCAGTGGAGAATTAAGCAGGTTAAACACAACTCATTGTTGGGTCCCAGATTTGGGACCGGTGACCCGCTATAATCAAACATGAACACAAAGGATCTCCAAAGTGGGTGCTTGCCTCTGCCAGAGTCCCAAAGAGGATTAAACTTGGCAGCCGATCTACCGGCCGCCCGGTTTCCAACGGCCGGTGATGGAAGCCAGGAATTACCACGAGGGAAATTTTGACCGAGTTGTGGGACTCTTTTATTTCTTATTATCAATCAGTAATCAGTAAAGCTGAATTTAAAATGTGTTGTTATGTTACCCTTGCCCACTCGTGTAAGACACCCGTTATATGGCAGTCATCGTCGAGGTAGCTCTTTTACAGACCTGTTGTGCATTAATTTTTAATGAATGCTTTATCTCGGACGATCCAAGTTGTATTATCCCAGATGCTAATTACTTTCTAAAAAAATGTTGTGAACGGCATCTGGTGTTCAAAGCTGACAGCTTGCCTCTTGGCACTTCAGTACCAATCACGATTATAATTATGTATGACTTACCTTATTTTCAAAACCCCCAGATTTTTCTCGAAGGAATGAGCTGAGGAGATCAAGGATTAATAATAGAAATAATTACAAAAGAAATATTAATAAAACATTACTTCAAACGGTTTCAAACACAAATGAACAGTGGCAAAAAGCGACGGGGGAGGGGGACGGGGCTTCTTCCAGGTAAGAACCCCTATGACAAAAAAGGGGTGGGGAAAAGGGAGGGGAAGCCACAAATCGGCTACCCTCCGTTTTTAGTGCGCTGAGTGTTTTTTTTTCTTTCTGCGCGCTGTATGTGGACGTCTCTAAACCCATCAGTCATTTAAAGGACGTTTCTCAAACCCCAGTTTCCTCTCTGTTTCACAGATATCCCACAAATTGAAATTTCGGGGAAAAAATGTGAAGAAAATATCTCGCTCCGCCACTTCAAGTGAAACATGCCGTTTTCACCGGTCATGCACGGGGATTGATCGTGTTCAGTACTTCTACATAAAACTGTCACCAGACAGATTTTCTAAATAATCTAAATCAATACACACACTCCCTTATTTAGACTGTGACCCCATAAATTATCGCCGGTATTTCTTTTAGTAAGGTCTACCCATAATCACTACGGAAATAATCACCCTATAGATTACTTGTACATATCTATCCCTTTGATGTCAATATTTAGTTCCAATCGGATCTGAGGAGATCAAGGATTAATAAATATAATTCGTCATGAAAAGCATACTTGATGTCTAGGCCTTTCTTACTTTGCATTAGTTGTATGCTTAGCATCTCTACATGAGTCCATTTCTCAAAGCCAAACGAGAAAGTGCGAGCGCAGGGGTCCAGCTTCATCCACACAGAAAAGGACCTCTGAACTATGCCCAGGTCAAGGTTCAAGCAGCAACCCAGCCCGAGACATGACTTGTCCAGGGAGCAGTACGGTCCGACGGATGATGGCAGAGCAAGAGAGCTGCAGCCTGTTATAACCAAAAATTGGATTGGATTTCCACTTTTTATGTCATATCATGACGCAAATAATTAATAAAAAATCCACAACTGTAGTTTAGTTCTGCTTTGTAAAAACAGACCTTCCGACTGTTATGAAAATGGGTCAACTATTCATTTACATGAAATTAGTTTTTTCTAAAGGGTTAAGAGTGAACACATAACTAGTGAACACAGGTTTGGCACAAAGTAACTTGCCGGTGGTTGATGGTGTGATTTGCTCTGGTGGCCCTCTGCACGGTTGAGGTAGGAGAACATCAACGCTGACACCGAGACGGTTTACCACGAGGCCACTTGCGTAATCTCCAATATCACCATCTGCGAAAAATACAATTTGATAACCTTAACACATATTGTCCCAAATAAGCTGAATAAACTCAACAAATAAAATAATGTTCCATCTCATTCCTTTATTTGTTGAAAGACAGGGCTTACCCAATTCTTGTGCCCACTCCAAAGTGCCGTTGGGGTGACAGAATGGTATCGGTGCTGTGAAGTCCTGAAGGATGACAATGTCAGGAGCACAGACTCCAGCGACGCAGAGTTGCAGGGAGAGGGAGAGGAGGAAGTTCCGGTTGTCTGCGGTCTTGTCGACGGTGAAGGTGAGCAAGACCGCATCACTCAGTCTTTCACTGGTTGCCATGCCCCACCTATAACTTCGAAAATTCAGAGTTTAAGTATTAAAGTAAATTTTGGAAAAAATAGAATTAACCTCCATTGACGGTCTCCTGGCACTGTGTCCTCACATGTTATGTTTAAGCAATCATCACAAATATTAATTGACAAAACATGAATTAAACTTTCTCTCACATAAAAAAACGTTCTCACATACCTGATAAAAGTGACATTGTAACTCCAGTTCTCGAATCCAACGCTCAGTTTGAAATCACAGGGGTCTACAATCAGCCAAGCCCTCAGGGTGCGACTGATGATGCCGAGGTCTACTGCTAGACAACAGTCCACCCCTAGGCAGGTATCTGAATAGTGACATACACCCCCTGATGGAAGGATGGGCAGAGAGGGAAGGTGTGGACAGTCTAGGAAAAGCAAAAACATGAGTAGTATTCACTGCATGATGTAACTTTGTTGGTGCTATTTTGAAACTATATGATTGGAATGGTACAGTCACAGAACACAAACATTTCTCAGAACTTGCCAGTACAGTATAAATGAAAATTAAAGCAAGTTACACCCATTTTAACTCGCAGTTTAGAAAAAAAGACTTGAACAGAAAATATTCATATTCATTTTGAGACGTGCAACTTTGACCTCTTCAAAACATTTGCTTCTTCGAACAATTATTAGAAGATAATATTCTAGGATGAAATGTTATTTAAGCCATATTTGTGAAAGTGGCAACTGATATTACTATACCTCATACATATTCATGATCGAGAGCCGAATGTTCACTGGTCAATTCACCATCACGTGCCAGATGTTATTCTTGCTGTTTACCAAACGCGCGCGCGAGGATTCACGCACATTGTAAATACGCATGCGTAGTAGACTGTCGCATGGGTTACCCGTGCGACAGTCTACTACGCATGGGCTTTACAGAGCAATCGAGGACCTGTCGCACGGGTGCAGTACGCACGCGCGAACATCGCACAGGAGAGATGCATGGTCCGGTTGCACGGTTCGCGTAAATGTTAATTTACAGAGCTCAATGATGCCGTACTGGAGAAAATGTATAGACCGTGTAAAGATGTCTCCTGTACAAAAGAAAGTTGTACACATTGCAAACAACTGTATTTACAACTGTAGTGACTGTATTATATTGCAAACGAACCGAACTAGTAATTGAAGATGAATCTTTTGGTGAGCTGTACAAGTTTCTCCAAATTTTGTTTTAGGTGCATAATAATAAAACAAAATTCGGCAATTGAATATGTATGAGGTATAGTAAAACAAATATAACATGGTTTATTTCGGATGGACAGTCGATATTAGCTCCCCTCGGTATTGGAAGTTGACAAACTAGTTCCCTCGGCTTCGCCTCGGGAACTAGTTTGTCAACTTCCAATACCTCGGGGAGCGAATATCGACTGTCCACCCTCAAACCATGTTATATTTGTATATTACTCTCTGTACGACTTACCTCTGGTCTGACTAGGCTGGATCACAGAACGGCAAGAAGAGGCCGAAACAAGACGAGACGGCAACCCAAGAGCCTGAGCCACAGCCTCAACTCCAGCATCCGCACCTCCCAGTTGAGAGGTGTACGTTATTCCTTAACAGTTATCAAACGAAAACGTGCCATGTTATCACTTGACACTGTGCTCATTTTGTGTAGATACATACAAACTAGATTAGCGTATTTTTGAAAGAGAACCGTACCTGGTTTACTGTTCCAGGAGATAGTCCCATTGGGGTAGCACAGAGGAAGAGGGGAGACTGCACCATCCAAGACTATGATATTTCCAGTGCAATGATCATCAATGCATGCATTTATGGACAGACTGGTTGCAATGTTACCATCAGTTAGCTCCAGTGTGTACCTGTATTGTCAAACCAATAGATAAAAGTAAGTTCCTCCAAAATATCATTTAACGACAAAGGTTTCATATAATGAAATCATTTTGCATCGTGGCGATTAATACAATTTTCTGCCACGTCCAAAGAGGAACTGCAGCGCACTTTACAGGCAATGTGAACCAAAATACAAATTGCTAATATTATTTTTTGTCATGTGGACCGTGGTGGCACATCTGCCTATGGTGACAGATCATCACGTGGGTCATAACATAACTTTAGTATCATTTTCAAATGTCTAATGAGCCTTTATTTTGATATGTCGAATAGAACAAGCATAAATATGTTCACCTCAGCATAACAAAGTTTCCGATGGTGATCTCGTGACTGCTATCAAAGTCCAGGTGTGAGAGGGATTTACTGTACTGCCAGTTGTCAAACTGAAGGGTCAGCTGGCCCAGGCATGGATCTATCACCATAGAAGCACTGAATGAGTGATGCAGCGGTCCAAGGTTCACATCAAGGCAGCACTGTACGCCAAAGCAAGTGTTCAGGATGCCACAGTGAGCCAGGGAGGTTAGGTTACTGGGAAGCTGCATATTGGGACAATCTGGAATGAAATGAGGTTACACTGTAACATTTGATTGTATGGTCCAATGTTCACATCCAGGCAGCACTGTATACCAAAGCATTTGTCCAGGATGCCACAGTGAGCCAGGGAGTTCAGGATCCTAGGAAGCTGCATGCTCGGACGATCTGGAATGAAATGAGGTAACACTGTAACATTTGATTGTACGGTGCACGGTTCACATCCAGGCAGCACTGTATGCCAAATCAAGTCTATTGGGTAATAAGAAGAAACTTACTGCCATAAGACTGAGGCCCGTTAGGGTTGACACACTGTCGACCGTTGAAAACGTCTGGGCCAATTCCGAGTCGTGACAGAAGGGCCAACGATGCTCCCTGGATGACTTGCCCTGATATCGTCTCTATGAAACCATCCACTGGAGTAAAATTTAAAAAAGTTATTATATGTGTTGAGATTTAGGACAGAATTAAACTTCTACAAGTGTGTTGTGAAAGTCGGATAGGTGGCAAAAGTGACTGACACTTTTGACTCTGTTTTAACCTTGAGACTCTGATGCACTAGTCCTGCTTCTCATGTCGGACCAAGGTGGTGCAAGTCGGCACACTTATTTTTCAAAACTCTTCCAGGAACTGTAGCAAATTCCATGGGTGTCCCCTGCAGATAATTCTACTTTTTATGGACCCTATTTACATTCCTATAAATTACGATGCAGTTATTTTTCCAAAAAAAGGACCACCCAACTGCCAGTGTTGTTAGCGAGCACAAAGTACGGCAAGTTTGTAGCAGCTATTTACTCAATATTTACTTCACTCAACAATGTGACTTATTAACCTTAGCCAGTTTGGACATTTTGCTACCTTATCCCATAAAAATGGAGTTAAGATGGGGATGTACGTGCAACAGATCGATAAAAGAGCGCTAATTTCCACTTCTTTTTCTTTTCGAATTTCTGAGAATAAGTGGATAATTAGGCTACATTATCGTTTAAAAAAAGGGGTATGCATTTAATTCCCGGTTTACCAACGATCGGTCAACTCACTGATTTGGGGAACTAAACGGTGTTATGCACGAAATCGTGTTTCGGGATCAAAATGTTGAGCATGGATTTCTCTAAAAGTGTAATATCCACTTTGCTTCAAACTGATTTGTGTTATTATTGTAACGATCAAAGCTCCTGAACAGCAAATAATGCCTTTAACACTTTATCAATAAAAACACATTTGGAATTACATGTATATGCATGCAAAGTATTTTGTGTCTCCATTAATTTAGATTTTGAGTAAAAATTCACATTATACCGAGATTTGGGAATCTATATATTATCCTTAATAACCTTAGAATTGGCCACGTCACGGCAACATGGCCCCTTTGTTAACCTTATTGGACGGGGAACGCCGATCGCGATTGCCCCCGCCCCGATTTTAATACAATTATTTGTCCCAATGCATAGTAGTCATAATCATAATTACCGTTTTCCCCGTCTGTTTTTGAATATCGCCCCCGATAGCACTGCTTCAATGTTAATAAGAAAATGCTAATGCGGTTTAGTTAAAAAAAAGTCTTTTAGCGATACATGGTTAGTCCATTTGGTAAACAGACAATTATTATCAATGTAAAACCCAAAATTATATCACTCTCACCTGACAGACTGTAATTGCTGAAGCCTGGGTTGCACACTGGAATTGGGATGGTATGCTGCACATCAATGTCGGTACACAGTTCATCAATGCAGTATTCTAGCGCCATGCTCACCTCAAACATATTAGTGTCGTTCCGCTTATTGATTGAATATCTATTATGGAGAATGTTGTGGAAAGGTATTTACAATGTGCTCATTTTTCGCAAAAGTTTAAACCAGCTCTCCCCCTGAATATTGTCTTGTTTCCCCCTTCCAGCATTCCAAAGGCCTTATGTCAGGAATGTGTACCATCAAAAGCATTATGTAGGTAGCCAATTTAAGTACATTAACATAAACTCGCAAATGACGAACACAAATGTTGTGCTTTAATGGATGCAAAGAAAAGAGCCACAAAATGTACCACACACAATGCTGGCACATATCCATTTTATCCAAATTGAAATCAGTCGCATATATACCACATAACCTTTGTTTAAAAGAGGCAAACAAACAATAAAGTTATTTAAAGCAGCCACCAATGAAAATCGACTATTCATTACTCTGGACAAACTTACCTCAGATTCATTCCTGAAGCAACAGAAACTGTAATCTCTTTTCCTACAAATGAAGAAACAATTGCAAGCACAAGCTAGTATTTTTGGTACTTTCACCTTCTCGTTAAGGTTTGTTTTCTGAACCAGGATCGTTGGAGGCCTGGGGGCAGAATATTGAACACTTTATTGATCACACTTAACCATATCAGGACTGGGGGCATCCTATGAAACGTTTTGTAATATCTCTGGAGTGCTCTGTTCAATCGGCATGAAGTTTTCCGACTTTGAACTGGTTTATCCCACCTATTGTAAGAGTCAAAGCCATTTGTTTTGCTTCAACCTATAAAGTAATTCACTCTAGACAAACGTTTATGGTCACGTGACCAACTAGAACGCATGCCGGGAATCGAGTATGGTCGTCATTGGCACGAACAGTCACTTTTCCATCTTCTATTTTCTGCAAGTTTTAGGTTGTTTTCTTTTGGACAGATCGTGCATGTAAAATGCAAAGGATCAATTATATGACCATAATTTCTACATTAGGGCCACTTGGATTAAAGTTGATTTCCCATAAAGTGGCAAAAGCTCCCTCTAACGTTAAATATGAATACCAAAATCTGGTATTTGATGGATAATGTCCCCAAAACCGTTGTGTTAAATATGATAAGATTTGAATGAAAATGTAATTGTTATTCCAAAACTACTGTTTTTGACCAGAAAATGTGCAAATGCAGATAACCGTTCCACCAACCATTTTGATAACTTTATGAAAGACGGGAAGCTCTTATTACCCCACTGATAGCTGAAGACGGACCAATGGAAGGACCACTTCTCCAGACCCAATGAGAAGGTGAAGTCACACGGGTCAAACTTGAACCACGCCGTGGCCGAGACATCAGCTATCTTCAGGTCCAGGTCCAGGCAGCATCGCAGCTCCGTGCAGGAATCTCCAATTAGAGTACAGTTGCCCAGCAGACCTGTAGACCTCGCACAGAAATCTTATGGAAAAGAGCGGCAATTGTAATAAGCAGGCCTTCGTGTTTTGCATTACTAATGCGAAGGTTTGAATTGACATATATCTGATGTAAACAGAGGAAATGGTAGACATTCGAGTAGACCGAAATTTACGGATCAAAATAAGTGTCTCGCGAAATGAGTGACACGCTGTTCGGACACTGAATTTGGTTGTTTTCAGAGCTTGTTAAATGACTTTTAAAAAACAGATTTGCTCATATTTTTTATTATACAATGGTCCTCCTTGCAATCCTGAACATAATACTTAATTAGTGAATTTCAATACTAAAATATAGGGTTATCCCTGGCGTTATGAAAAGACTCCTCGTTAGGCTCGTTGTGACACGGCATTGATACTCCTTGGTTTCTAACATTAAAGCCTAGATATGACCTTTGGATATGACATTACACTAGTTGCAAAATTCAAATCAATGCAGCAATGCATTTTTAAAATGTCTAGATTGCAATTCTGAAGATCGTTTTCAAATATCAATAATATATTGAAATTATATTCAATATATTTTCAAATGTATATAATAATTTCCAACATGCATTCAATTACATAAATTACATGCATACCCTGTCTGGGATAGGTGCATGCCTTTCCTGTCAGTAGGCTGGGTAGGTTTAGATGCCGTAGGGCTGCATCTATGGCAAACTGACCAATGTTGCCACCAAGGTAACCCAAAAAGCCCGATACAGTGCCGTCACCTAAGGAATACAAAGAAATCAGAAGATCAGGGAATGTACAAAAATATTCTTTACATACAAGCCATGTTTATTTAGTCTGCTTGAAAATTCCATGAGACTCATTACTAGAAATCATCTCCTCTACTGAAACAAACCTAAGCAGGGTAATTTCTCTTCTCATCGTGGTGACTAATTTCCTGCGATGTATTTGTGCTCCTATGCGATATTTGTGTACTTTCCACATTATATAATAATTGGTGATCTTTTACTATAAGACAGATATGTTCACAAGCTAATCTTGTCAATTAATCCTTAACATACCAGGAAGAGTGAATGTGTCTTCGGTGTTACACAGCGGTATTGGCAAACGACTGCCTGCAAATACTGTCCATGTGTCGCAGACCTCATCGAAGCAGAGGACTAGGGACAAGTCTATCTCAAACTGCTTGTCTTCCGTGATCTTATCCACTCGCCATCTACATTAAGGAAATCAGTTAAGACAAGTTAATTGCACCCATTAGACTTCATTGTTACATAATACTATAAAATTGTTTCATTTAACATTCTATTAGCCTTTGCAGAATCCTCAGCAATCTTGGAATCATGGAAACGTACGTAACTTCTGTAAGACCCAATAGTAATACAGTTAAATCGTGAATCTTAAACATAAAATCGCTCGTTTGCAAAACCATGAAATTAAAGGCAAACATTTGTCACAGTTACTGTACCTTACTCTCATGGCACTATTCACAACTTCCTCCATGACATCTCCGAGTGGGTAGTCGAACAAGGTGACACTACGTTCCCACTTCTCAAAGCCCACAGACAGGGTGAAGTTGCAAGGATCCAGGATGATCCAGGCACTGACACTGCGAGTCGTTATCTTCAAGTTCATCTCAAGACAGCATCTGATGCCCAGACAGGAGTCGCTGACAGTGCAGGAAAGGAAGTCTGGGAGATGGGCGACATCAACGGATGGGCACGCTGAAAAGTAAAAAAGTTACGGTAATAGCAAATATTGATAGTGAAAGGGGCAATGCGGTGATTGGAATAGTGGTACTGCTAAAAAAAGGCCAAAAAAATCCATTTCTTGGTGAACTAAACAATGCCCCGCTCCCTTATAAAACAGAAATAGCTTTGTCGATCTATTTCTTGAAACTATGCATCGAACCCACTGTGTATCTTTACTAGATAACATCCTTTAGTGTCCCCCCCCCCGCCCAACGGCCAAAAAAAGTAGACAGCAGGACGGTTTATCCTGACGGGATGTAGTCATCTGTTCATGTGTTCAAGTTCTTTGTTGTTTAAATGTAATTACGCCAACTTACTACTTCTCGAAGACCCTCGCACTCCGATGTCACAAGATGGACTCCGTAGATATTGCTGTAATCGGTCAAGATTAGAGAAGAGATCATATTCAATTTACATTGTATGAGGACAAAAATGATAACAGCTAGACGCTGAACAATTTCATATTGACCATATGAAAGTAAAAGGTTATTCTGTTAAGCTTAGGACAGCCGCTTCTACTGATAAATAAATACAGGGTTTATCTCTGCTTAGATAGTATCTCTCCCATCAGAAACATACAACATAAAAGGCAGCAGGACATTTTCACTCACAGTCAGGCCAAATTTCTCCAGCACCAGATCAATGGCAGAGTTTCCGATGCGACCGCCCAGCTCCGTTATGAATCCCTCCACTGTGCCATCACCAGGCAAGATGAATGATGTGGCATTCATGTTGCACAGGGGTATAGGAACCCAGACATGGTCTAGTACTGAGGTCATGGTGCAGGTGTCATCAATGCATAACATCAGGTTCAGGGTCACAGAGAAGACTGTTCTGTCTGTTGGCTTTTCAATGGAATAACTGTAAAGTGAAGACAAAAAATACGCCCCAACACTTCTTCAATATTTACAAAATCATGTGATTCGTAATCTCACAGAAAACAAATCTGAATTGAATCCGTTGTTTTGATTTATTGCACTCTATGATCACTGTGATACATTCATTTTGCCGATTAAACTAATTTTATTTGCATTAAATTCGTGTACGAAAATAAGCTACAAATCAACTTATATCTTGACAACAAAACAATCTAAGCAGATGTTGTGAAAAATTCTTCAGTTTTGTAACATAAGGGCCTGTCTTCGTAGTTCAATGTATCACCCATAAAGTACTCAGAAATGTTTGGTAAAAACTCAAGGGATGGTAAAATATACTTTTTTCGGAAAGAGATGAATGTATGTCAATAAATAAATGACTGCAAGGCACGGGTTAAACAATATGTATTTGATATGTCTTAAATGCTCACGGATCAAACGTTAACTGGTGTCTGTGGACAAACAGGAGATTAGGTGTAATGCTTGAGTAATGCGGGTGGTTTACCGTATCTTTTGTACAGTGTTGAAAACGAATAAATGGTGACGTTTTCTTTTTCAATTAGAACACCAACCACTGAGTTGAACAACATAATATCATCGAATCAGGTCCTTCCATTTCTTTAATATATTGGCCTATTTTTACAGATTCAAGAAAATAAAAACGCGTATTTTGTTCTGACTTGTATTAAAAATGAAAATCATAACCAGGTTTTAGCATGCTTGTTTTTGTCAATCTAAATGGCCGACAAACAGAAGAAACTGAGAAACGAAACAAACCTCAACATTACTGCGTTTCCAATGTTGACAGTCTCCACCTTCCCCCAGGTGTAGCCGAAGAGGGTGATGTTCAGTTCCCAGTTCTCAAAGGCCACGTACAGCTGGAAGTTGCAAGGGTCGACTTTGATCCTTGCACTCAGCATGAGTTCAGTGATGACAAGGTCAAGGTGGATGCAGCATTGGATGCCGAGGCAGCGATCATCGATGGAGCATTGGACAACATTCTCCAGGAAGGGTAGTGAGATCATCGGGCAGTCTTAATAAGATAAATTGAGTACGATTACGTAAAATGCTTTGGTTCTTAAAATAAATACGTGGTACTTTTTAATTCACGTTGTCCAGATTTCAGCTATCGGGCAACAGACACTGGGATACGTCTTTTTTGTCAAGATACTCTGTTTGGCATCGTCATAAAATCTTTACTAGTAAAAGAATGGGGAATATATCAAGTACTATGCATTGATTGTCTAAAAGGCAGTGAAAGCATAAAGTATATGAAGGAATAGAATTGTCCTGTAAGAACTTCACTTCGTTTTGTTATAAATGTTAATCGTACACACCCAGTATTGATTTAGCACCCTTACTGAAGACATACCACGATGTATCTGATAAATCATCTTTCAAAGATAAAGAATTGCTTCGATACTTAGAAAATATCCGATCGAACAGACTTACGAATGTTTGTCACTTGCTCTGACGGCAACAGGCATGTTCTTCCAGTGACAACATCCTAAACAAAAGATTACAATAACAAAAACTTGTGTACATACAGAACACTGATTAAAAAATACTGTGGCTTGAACATCGGAAACGTTCTGTCTGCAGTTTTTATTAGTTGTGAAGACAGTGTGACGGTATAAACCTCGGCCGAAAGAGAGAAATTTAAATTGAAAGTTTTTTTGTTAGATAATTTCTTATTATAACCAATCCAACAATAGCCAAATAAATTTTGTGCTCAGGCCTTTTCACCTATGTATATATTCCGTTATGTGTATATTATATTTCTTGTAACCTCAGATCCAAAGCACCCAAATTTTGTGCTCTATTTCATTCCGCGACAGTTTCCATGAAACCACTGTTCATATACAACCAAAATATTACACTTCGTTGCCAACATGGCTTGTCCGTCTCACCTGTAGGTTGAGTCTTCTTAAGACGAGCTGGATGGCTGCCTGTCCCACATTGTCTCCCAGCTCCATCAGGAATCCTCTGACCGAGCCATCCCCAGGCAAGGCCAGGGAGAAGTTAGCATTACAGAGAGGTATGGGGATTCTCTGGTCAGCCATGATGGTGAAGTCTGTAGTAATGCCATCGATGAGGAGGGAGAAGACCAGATCCACTTCATACGCCTTGGCGGCGTCAAGCTTGTCAATAGAAAACCTGGACACAATGAACAAAATTATGACCATCCCCGACCAGCGCTCAAATGGAAGTGGGTCTGAAGAAATCAGGCCAAAGGGACCTAAAAAGTAAAGGACACATTTTCTAAAAGATGACTTGGCCTACTTCTTATTATCTTACCCTTATTTTACTATAAAATACGTATCATTTTGGTGTGATATTAATCCTTATGAGTTGTTAAAAGCGTGTTTTTTTATGAGACTGAACTTTCAAAGCAGTCTTCCCGCAAATTGTACTTTTACAAAATCCTACATAATTACTCCGATCTTGAATAAATAGTTGGCCATTTTTTTAAACTGGAATGCTTTTGGAGGCCTTCGGTGTTCCAGGCCATTTTATACAACTTGTTTGAAGCCTTTATGATGGCGAACTGGTGTGCGTCCACAGACAACAGAGTGACGGTGACTGGTTTAACCCAGGCCAGAGTATGCATCCTATCGCCAGAGTGTGCATTCTATCGCCACCTTGTTCAACTTATATGCTGAGTACATCATATGAGACATGCGCTTGATGACTTATTGGTTAAGATAATTATATAGACAACGCCACTTTACTGGCTTCTAATCACACAGAGCTCTCTCTCATATACTTGGAAGGGTGAAACTTGATAATATAGTCAGCATGTAGCCAAACCATGCAAGTTGATGGTAGTTGGAGATGAAGGAGATGATTTCTCCAAGATTTGTCCACGAATTTTGCAGAAAAAAACTAACCTAAACAACCTACATCCAGCTGGTGAATGCTCTCATCTTGCCTATTGCAATTATGCTTGCGAGTCTTGGACAATGTCAGAGGCAGAATGCAAGAATATCAATGCCTTCGAGGCGTGGTACTGGCGCAGAATAGATATAATATTAATGTGCTTCAGGAGATTGGGACCAAGAAAGGTTTGCTTGGACTGACTAATTCACAGACTCCCACTTTCCACGTAGTCAGAGGTCAACAGGCAGCTTAGAGAATGTTGTTACGCAGGGACTCAATGAAGGCTCCAGAAGGCCAGATGGATCGATAGGAACAAGCTTTTTCGGGCCAACCTTCAGTGGTATACGAACTGGCTGCTGACCGACAACGATGGCGTGGCATCAGGAAACGCACGAAATGTCAGACATCACGGATGCGTACCAGCCAACCAACAATCTAAACAAACTATCATACATATTGGTCGCTGTGATATTTTACAGATTTCTGAGGACAGGAATAGATTGTTAAAAGCACCCGAATTTATTTGTAAAGGATTACAAGATTCTAAAAAAACTGCTGGAAAATATTGTCTCAAGGTGAAATTACCGCCGAATAATTCATAGCTCCGAGTATTGTCTTTAGGCCACCCAAAACTGGTAAGATCTTTATTATGTGCAATATGAAACTGCGCACATTATTAGGTTATACATGTAGTTCACTTTTCCCCGTCTTATTTCAGACTTTACTATAGCTTTAGCTCATAATTTCCTTTAAATAACTACTACTGTAACAGTGTATATTTTTAAATACCTGACACTGATGGCGTTTCCAAGCTTGAAATGGTTTTCAGTTTCCCACTCATAAGAAAACAGCGAGACGTTGAAGAACCACTTCTCCAGCCCGACAGACAACGTGTAGTCACACGGGTCGATGATAAACCAGGCCTTGGAGCTGATCTGAGTCACCTTCAAGTCTAGATTCAGACAGCAGTGGAGACTTGTGCAACGGCTGCCGATACGGCAAGAAAGGGCGTCTTGAAATTGAACTGGACAATCTGAATTAGGATATAAATCACGATAATTGAGCAAAGGGCTTCCACATAGTTGATACATGGTTAAACACATCAATTATTTTATTGGTGATAAACAAAAGCAAAATGTATGGTTAAATTGTAATATTTTTCTTATTTCAAGTTCGTATTTCTAGTGGGAAGTTCATAGCATGGCTGGGCTTAATGTCCCTCGGTATGGGGCAGTTGAAACCCTCCTCTGTTAAGCAATTTTGTTTTTATTTCCTCATTTTACTTTACGTGACAACATTATTATGGTTTGGTTGTCTGAAAGAAAGTTTGTTGTGACGTGTTCTGCAAGAAGAATATGTCAATACATACCGTCGCTACCACCGTGGAGTGCTGGAGGGAGGTTACACCTGTCTGTGGACAGAAATGTCTAGAAACAAATGATAAAAGTACGCAGACAGTTACAGGTAGCCTATTCGTATCCATATCCATCCATATCTATGAATGTTCGATTTCAGAACCCCCTTAAGACTCGCAAGTTGAGATTGCATTCAGCAAAGGCGACCTACATAAAACTGTCACGTCACCGTCACCACGAAGTAACCTTAACCCCCGCAAAGTGGAAAATGTGTTTTTCGAGATACAAGCGATTTAAGTTGACGATGTTTTGAAACGGTGATCGGAAGATCGTTTTAGCCTCAAAATTCACATTTTGTTGCATCATCCGAAAGCTGGGATCTTGAATGACACGTTAATGTATGATTTGTATTTAACAAAATAACTATTAATGATCGAGTTATCAAATCAATTAACCATAAGTACACTTCGTGAAAACTAAAAAATCAGATAACGCTGTGTTCGAGTTTTCACGAAGTAACGCTAGCCATGTGTATAAGCTATGGGCTTAGCACTTCTTCGTCAAAACACCAGAAGTGAGTCGTGCATATCACGTGACACTTGTGTTACTTCGTGAAAACGCAAAACCCGTTTTTGACGCGTAGTGTGCAGGCAGTTTACACGCGAAAGAATGGTAAAGTACACTTCGTGAAAACGCATTTTCCGGTTTTGAACCATTAAGTTACAAGCGTAAATTAATGTTAAGTAATATTTTTACAAAACTAATTAACTATGTGTATAGAACTTTTTGAAGTGATAGATAATGCGGTATTTATTCACAAATTAGGAAAAAAATTCGAAATCGCAAAATATCGATTTTTCGATGTTAGTGTCACTTCGTGGTGACGGTGACAACTTGTCTGCAACGGTCGAACCAAAGGTCAATATCCTTACCTTCAGTCCCAAAACGTCGAGTACCAAGTCCACTGCTGCGTCAGTTACTTGGCCTGCAAGGCTATCTAGGTAGCCAGAGATGGTGCCACCTCCAGGCAAGGAGAGGGTGGTATTGGAGTTGCAGATTGGTATGGGTACATGAGCTGCTTGCAGCAGGTGAATGGGTCGACTGGTGCCGTCTATGCACAGGGTTACTGACAGGTCAATCAGGAACTCCTCAGTGAGCTTGTCAACATTATACCTGATTAGAGTGGGTTAAAAACACAGAGTCAACATCTATTCACACTCTTCATTAACCCAAGCTGCCTCAACTGAATTAAACTTCCAATTAAAAGTACTTTACTTAATTCAAATAAATACTTACGAGATGTAGACAGATTCACTGACATCCAGCACTTTATCCACTCCCCAGTCGTATTCAAAGAGCGTCAGATTCTTGGACCAGGACCCCAGCCCGACAGACAGCTGGAATTCACAGGGGTCTAGGATGGCGTAAGCGGTGGTAGACAGCTGAGTGAAGACCAGGTCAAGGGAGGCACAGCATGTCAGGCCCAGGCAGCGGTCATCCACTGAACAGGTCAAAAGGCTGGATGGAGACGGTAGCCCTAAGAGTGGACATCCTGAGGAAAACATGAGTCAGTGGAAGCAAAACTAGTTTAAAAGCCGCAAATTAAATCAAATGTTTTCTTCTGACAGTGATACCTCAAACTAACAACTGACTTTATCACTTGCGTCGAACTTTTCCACTTATTGCAATATTTCTGAAATATTCAGTGCGGCCAGAGGTAGCGTCTGTAAAATTCTTCTTGGCAAACATGAAAGCTTTTTTGTAAAATTATATTTGAGTATGTTATAAAAATATCATATTTTGTAAAAAAAAAAGTCATTTGTGTGCTGCCTGGAACATTCTTTGTATAAGGATATATAATTAGGATAAACTAGGAACAGATTAGAATATAATTCCTGTGATCTTTTGATAGGTGATATACCTTATGCGTTGAGGTGGAGGCAGAGGGCAATGGTTTTGTATCACGTGGATAGGAATAGGTAAAACTTTTGTGCAATCATTGTTACTAGATTTAAATCACTAAGAACAGCCTCCAAGACACCTGAGATGAATACGGTCTATACAGTCCTCAATCAAAATCAAAGAAACCGGTGATTTGAGTTTTCTTTTCGAAAGACACAATTGTAGGGTTACAACCTGTAGCGGCCAAACTCAGATAGATTTCTTATTTTTGTTTTGCCAAGTCAGGGCGCTGTTGCGGGAATACGACAGCTAAGCAAAAAGCAACATGGCTTCAGCTCAATGACTACAGAGTTTGCAACTTGTGGAATTCTTCGCCCAAAGCATTAACTGGCCAAGGTTTATTAAACGGTTGGTTACTCTGAAATAATTTATATCAATGATTCAGTAATTAATGTGATATTTAGTGATATTTTGTAAGCCTAAAAGATGTACAAATGTACATGTATTTTCCACCCATGTTATTTTGGATCTGGTTATTAAGCACATGTACAAGTATCATACAGGGTGTACATAAACCCTTCTTGCATTTAGGTCAAGGTCGATAAACTCATCTGTCCTTGTACATTGTAGGGGCCTACACACATGTGTACGTGTATTTAGCCTTTAGTTTGGACATTTGTGTGCAAGTATTTAGAGTACATGTACATGTAGGTGATATGTAATTCAGTCAGCTGATTCTGTTAATTAGGTTACACAAACTCGGGATTATTTCTTGTAACACATACATTTTATTTTCCATTTTATTTATTGTAGTCAATCTGTGCCCATACCTGAGCCCACAAGTGTACGACTACCAAAACTGTCAGAAGTCGGACAATAAAATCATCTGGATCTGCATGCGCACAGCATGTTTTCGTTAAATCTTTGGCAGATTCACAACCTATTTAGTTAACATGTTTAAAGAAAAGCCACTTACTGTTTTCAATAAGGACAATAATCTCCACGTCACATTGCTGGTTGCTAACAAATTGCTGCAGCAAATAAATTTGAAAAGACATTCTCAATTATGGAAGAAACTGTTAAAGCAGGATTTTCTTTATTATGTGCTATTGGTTGGTCCAACAGTTTCAATTTGACGTGCTTATGAACGTAATGTTGATGTGCTCAGGAATGGCACTAGCCTGTAAGACTTAAGATTTGGGCGCTTGTATACAAAGATGTGTAAATAATAGCCGAAATTGATGTCGACATAAAAAGGGTGTGATACGGTTGAAGACTGTGAAAGGCCAATACTGTTAAAAACCAACAATAAGTTCAAGGTGAGCACAATTGCAGCCTACAATGACGAAAACGTTCAGGGCTCTCTCTGCCACTTTCCATTGCTTGCCAATGATAACATGCACAAAAATGCACAAATCGTCTTGTCTTTCAGACTGTATGCATGTTGCACAGAGGCTATAACAAACAAATTATCAAAGAAAGTGCACTCTTTGAATCCCACAACAAGAAGCCAAAGTACCACAAAACCGAACTAAATTGTCCAATGCAAGCAAGATGTAGGCCTACTTATGATCGAAGTAGTACCTGTATTCCAAGTTTTTGGAGACCAGCCTGGATGGCCAACTCCCCAACGTTCCCGGCAAGATCCCGGGCAAGACCTGCAAAGCTGCCGTCCCCAGGCAACTCAAAGGAAGCATTGAGATTACAGAACGGGATAGGGACCAAGAAATCCTGAAGGACTGATGTGGTTGTACACTCACTGTCGATGCAAATGGAGATGCCCAAATTGATCCGGAAGGATTCCTCTGCATCAGATTTGTCAATGACCATGCTGTAAAGAATTTACAAGAAAAGACAAATAATTTGTTTACCATCCGTTTTCTGTGTCCACTTAAAAAAAAGCAAACCGTGTCCCTGACATTTTATGTTCAGAATATGATGCAAAGGCTGCCCAACAAGCAAAACATAACTCCCCTGAGTACGTTTTGAGCATAGGTTTCTTGTTGTTACTTTAAGGGTATTGTGATTCCGTTTTTGTATACTAATACAAACAATATGCAACAAGGCTTTGGGTGAGAGTTGTGTGCGGTAGTACATGCAATTTTTTACCGTCCAAAACACCCCGAATATGGCCGACCCCTTGAGTTATGGGTCACGAGTTGTCTTAATTTCTATGATGCAATTTAATGACCAAAACATGATGATGTGTATGAAAGCGTGACCAGCTTAAAGTTACTCCCTTTAGCATACCTTAAGGTGACCGACTTCCCTATGGTGACCACTTCCCGCTGACCCCAATGATAGGAGAAGATATTCAGATCCCGGCTCCAGCTGCCCAGACTCATCGACAGCCGATAGTTACAAGGATCAAAGATGAACGCAACTTGGGTACTGACGGGAGTGATCCCGGGAATGGGAAGCTCCAGACAGCAATCGAACCCTAGACACTTCTCCGGTAGTGTGCAGATCAGGTTCCTCGGAAGGCGGGGTAGTCTGACATCTCTTGGACAAACTAGACACAGATAAATTACTTTTAGTACACGTTTAGAGAATTTAAAGCAAAACAACGACTGGAACCAAGACCCAGCGCATGACAAGTCAGGTTTCAGAGTTCCCGGACCTTTTTATTGTTATCAACAGTTAGATATCTTTCCTCTTTGTCTTCAGGAGGCTGTCAATTAAGAAGAATTTATCATCTGCGAGACCAGAAATAAGGTAAAAATATGTGTACAATACATATATATTTTCTATTATATATTCGACGTACTTCTGTTCCAACCATCTTGTGTTACTTGTGGACGGACGCATGGCACTCGACTGATGTATTCCTGGAACAGGTAAACCACAACGCAAGACAATTTTTGAAATGACAATCCCACATTACTCTAAATAAACCCATTCGTCAAATCGCAATTGATCTTAAATCTCAAATTTGTGGTTACTATTGACATAAATGACTCACAGATAATCCTAGATGTTCCAGAATGGCATCCACGGCCGAGTCTGCCGCATTCCGACCGACCATCTGCAAGAAGCCTCTAACAGTTCCATTTCCTGTAGATGGATACAAATTATTCTCGATGCAATTTCAACAAGGACAGACCAAAATGTACGCACTACAACTGTTTATGCCGCGAAAGTCCCCTGGCAAACCCCAAATTCGTTTTTAAAGAAGGGCGTTTTGAGAAAGATAATCTTGTCTGTAGGATCTTTCTCTTTAAGTTTAACATCCATAGGCCATATTTAAGAAAGATTCAACCACTAAAAAGCGCAAACTTCGTTAAAAGGTAATAATTGCCATTTGCCTGTCGTTTATTGTATGCTCCAGTTTTAACAGGTAATCCCATAGATTTGGACTCAAAGGCATTTTGAAGGAATACCTGGCAATGTAGCATTCTGGTTGCAGAGTGGTATTGGCACTCGGGTCCTCTTTAGAATGTCAATGGAGGGCAAGTCGAAGTCTAAGTCTGGCAGGCACAGGGACAGTGCTAGGTCCAATACAAACACCTTGTCCTCAGTCAGCTTGTCAATGGTGTAGATCAGTGTCACGGCTTTGCCAATCTTCAGCTCTTCCTGGGTACCTGGTAAAAGTACCGCATTATAAGGAAATTACACAGAATCAAATCAAGTGAACGTAAAAGCCTTTCGTCACATTTTAAAATATATTTTTCGTCAAGTTATCAATCGCAGACAATAAAAAAGGATTATTTCTCGCCTTGAATTGTGGAATGCTAATTTTTATTGAATTGAAACACTGAAAGTAAAGAGACTATTTTCCAATTTTTTTCATTCAGAGCAATTAAAGGGAATATACAACATTTGAAAACATCAACAAACAAAACTTCCAAATTAATGTTAAATTACCTTACTGGACTTTTAGTGAATGACAGTCTAAAGCTTTGGAAAAAACTGGCTTTTTTCAAATTCGCCCCCAAATTACCATTCTTTAGTTAGGTTGCATTTGTTTGCAATTGATTACACACCTATGAACGGGTACAAGCCAACTAGACTGTTTCCCCAACCTTACAATTCCCTGACGACTATAAATTGCTCTGTTTCATCTTCAGTGGGTCAGGGAACCAGACTCCAGGAACATGGTTGTTTTTCTTGTTTTTTCCAGCACCTACGAACACAAAACTTCAAGCAAGTCAGTGTAACACTAGTTCCTATGAAATACTACCCACCAATCCATTCATTTCTGAAAATTACAGCAAAAGCAAATGTTGTATATTCCCTTTTACATCATTGATACCGACATCGACATCAAGCACTTTCTATGTTGCACTTACCCCAGTGGTAGTCAAATATGGTGAACGTCAAAGACCATTTTCCAAATCCCATGGACAGCGTGAACTCACATGGATCGATAATCAGCCACATGTTGACTGATAATACAGTGATTTTCAGATCGAGTTCGGCACAGCATCGAACCCCAGGCATCGAGGTGAAAGCTCACATGTTATTCCAGTGGGCAGCGACTGCAGGCGTACTTCAGTGCACACTAAAGAGCATGAAAAATCGCACAAATCAAGGAAAGGGCAGATTCAATCAGCCAAATTAAATGACTGTGGCTATATCTACTTCAAACAAAATGTACATGAAATTAAAATGTTGTTGCGCTCTTATAAAAAGTATCTTACCAAAGTACCCTTAGCAAAGTATCTGGCTTTGTTTACTCATAGACATCAGCCGTTTATCAATATAGACGCACATTTGCCTCACTCAAAAGAATTGCTTTTCAGCACCATATAATTTTTGTAATTGAAACTTTAATTTCATTTCCAGTATTTTTGGGCAGAACCCTCAACCACTGGACCAATATCACTTTGCCAGGTCACCGGAGGCACCACTGTCCTTTGGATTCTCTGTTGTTGGTTTACATGCACTTCTAAAACAGATTCTTGAACCCCTATACACAAACAAGGTCCTTTGAGTGTGGACATCTCTTTTCACAAACTGAAACGCTCTACAGTGACCTTCCTTCACAATTGGGGCGGACGTAATCCCCGTAGCATCCTGTCACAACTTTTTTTTTCAATCCACAGCAGATTCAAACCTCGTCCCCAGGGCTAACTTTATTTTCCACCTCTTTTACAATAGCAAGCCCTGGATAGGAAATACTTGCTTCATGTGTCCTGATTCGATACCGCAATTGGTAAGTAATTGATATATATCGTGTACTTGGTGTTATTTCCAACGTGCATCACGTGTTTTCACGTTCAATTTAATTAGTACGTCCACATATTACTAAAAATAATCTTTTCCTTTCGAATTTATTTATTTATATGAAATGTTATACTGCATATTGGCTGGAGAAGATTATAACAATTAAAGTTTCAACATAAAAGGGTTTACGTAACTTTAATTTGATTCTATTTTAGCCCAGACACCGCTTACAAAAGCAAACGCTAACGTACAGCACAGGCAGGCACCAGACTATTCCTAATTTGCATATGTGTCCAAAAATTTTGGACATGAAAATGATCCAATACAAGGATGAGAGCAGTTAGTGGTGGGCGCGTCCTGCCCGACACCCTGGGGACGAGGTTGTTGCATATCCCCTTACAGCTTATTTTTTACAGTTCAAGCATTTTCAGGATGACAGACAGAGACTGTTTGTCACAAAGCCAGTGTGACGCAAACCCCCCTAGTCGACACTATAATAATCCCTTCATTATAAAGCGTTAAATTGATTAACAAACTAAAACAAAAGTTCATTCAAAAATCGATGTCAATTAAAACACTCTTTAAGTAATAGGAATGGGGATGCAGCATTGCTGCAAAGGTGAAACTGATCAAAATGAAACTAACTAGCCAATAGACAACTAGCGTCAACTAAGTTTTAATTTCCTCTGCCAAAAAAATAAAAGATAAACACAAGCAAAACATTACAAACATATTACCTTCCTCATCCACTGAAACAAGTGCGCCTGTGTCACACTGTCCATCGTTGATCTTATCTCGAAGACCAATGAACTCCAGAAAAACGTTGACGACTTCCTGTCCAGCATTCCGGCCAACCTGATCAAGAAAGTCCCTCAAGTTATTCCCTCCTACAAAGACAAAAAGATAGAAACAACAGTATCGTGGAAATGAGACTGGTAAAGCAGCTAATATATATAACCCAATCATTAAACGAAAACAGGCCCATTCCAGGCATTTGTTCACGACATACAAGGGGAACTTTATAGCCCCATTAATAGCAAAGTCCTGCCTGATGTTGTGACTACGATGACCCGCAAGCTATCCACTTACTCTAAGAAGCATTACAAAAACCCAATATTTATCAAATCCTTAATAACATTATTTAAAACTTCATCTTAAATTAATCAATATTGCCCCCTTAAAATAAATAAAAACCCGTATGTATATAGCATTACATGGTTCAACACATTAAACCTATTTGAAAATCGGATGGACATGTCGTATCCTTATTATTTGAATCTGTTACCAGGAAGGGCGAATGAGAAGTTTGAGTTGCAGAATGGAATAGGAACTCTGTAGTCCTGGATGATGTCCACATCAAAGATGCAATCATCGGCGCCTTGACAGATAGATGCCCCAAAGTCTACCTCAAACACCTTCTCAGCGTCCAGTTTGTTGATGGAGTACTTAAGGGTGATAGGACCGATGCTTTGCTGCTGCGATTTTCCTGTTTACATAGACGGGGTATGATTAATTAATTTCTTATTTTTCATGTGTACTCTCGGTAACACTAAGATAATCTGAATCTGGTTTAAGCCTTGTCAGACACCTGTAGCATTTTGAAGCTCGTAGGCCACTTAACCAAACGTCTTTGAAACTAACTAGGCGATTACCCGGTTTTAGAGGTTCGTAGGACGCACAGAGTTGCAGGATGTATTAGTCCCTGTTGCGCCCCATACGAACAGCGACCTCTATAATCATATTGCCGTGTAGCTTGGATGCAAAAAAACACCGTGTGCGTGTGGGGGCATGTACGTGAGTAGCTTTTGCTAACAAAAGGAGACGTTGTACAATAGAGGACAATAGGGTCCCAAATTCCCGAAGGTCCCCAATTGAAGATCGTGTAAAAATCATATGGGAGGTTTTCCCAAAAAGTTTGAGTACAAACAAAAGAGGGACACTATAGGGTCCTAGATTACAGGCAAAAACACACTTGGGTGCATCCGTGTATACATATTTTTTTTTTCGTCAAAACGACCTTGACTCACCCCATTCGTAGCTCAACAGCAATTTCTTGTACTGCAAGTGCTGAAATGCGATGTAGAATGTGAAATCACATGCGTCAACTTCCACAAAGGCTTTGAAGGAGCGGCGGAATTTCAGTTTCTTAATGTTGAGTTCCAGACAGCAGTCTAGACGGAGGCAGTTCTCACTCAGGGAGCAGTAGGCCACCTTGGCCAGCTCTGGGGGGAAAACTGGCAATGTGGAGAACTGACAACCTGCGCAAATCAACAACAAGACGTTGTAAAAAAAAAAGGATACGTTTTAGGGTCTTTGGTGATGGAGGGGTATTTTAGGGGCTTCTGAATTAATTCAGTTAACATTTTATTTCTTTTTCGCAAAAAAACGCCATTTTGTTATCTTTGAGAATCCGGCTCTCTTTTGACTGCTTAAAGTTAGTTTAAACGGTTGTTATATTTTCAAACACAATTTAAGATTACTGTACGAAAATGTCTGAGCGTTTAACTGGTAAAGTGCCCTCTTGTGATTATGAATCTAGAAAATTCCAACGTGATTCCAATTTTAGTCACATTTGTCCTGAAATCATTCCGATAAATCTCTCAATTATTCCTTCAATCAAACGTAAAATCCCAGGTTAAACCCAATTTTCCTAATCGTCTGTATGCTGTCCATCAGCGGCCGTGCGTAGAAGCTAAAAGTGAGTACATTTATAGATGATTTAAGAGATATTTTGTGGGGGTTTTGTAATGCATAAAAAACGTGGGTTTCATGACATGTTGTTATCACATGGGTACATGTACGCACAATTTATTGATCTTTAACTAAAGATTATGCCCTCGTATTTAATTTTATTGCTGGTTAATTTAGTGTAATTTGGGGCTTATAGTAGCTTATCCAATCTCTCAGTTTGTTAGATAATTTAGTTGATACTTGTTAAATTTATTGCATGTAACGTAGTCCATTTTCATGTGTTTTTCATGTCACTTCATATGTAGGTTCCAATATTTATTTTTGTATTCATTTGGTTTTCTTGTAGAACCACGGCCTACCACACGGCTTACACAACCCCCATTCCACGGCTCATTCTTCATCAGTAAATCAACTCAGTTTTCATCAGTAAATCAGCCTAATCAGCTCAACTACTATCTTCATCATTGTAATTTTGAGAGCAATCAGTAAATAAAGGAGAGCAAATCAACCAATCATAGACTTGTCACCAGTCTCCTGTCCTGCCCTTTCAAATACAATAAAACGAAAAACTTATAGTTTAAAAACAGTTTTGATTGTGTTTTTTTCCGTTAAAAGTTTTGACAGTACACTTTTTTCCTTTTTGCTTTGTTTTTCAAACGCAGTAAAATCCCAATAACTCAAACCTCAAGGTAATGGATAAAGGTATCCAGAGTTCGAGTTAAGCGAGGTTCCCGTTTTTTCTAAGTCCAATTCACTTGTACATGAACAGTACATGTACTTCCACCGTATTACTCACTTTGCCAGGCTAGACTGGAAATGGGCAAAATCATCAATTTTTTGTGTGATTTTGACCCAAAAATTAGAATGTGTGGCTCAAACCTAAATTTGCACTATTATTGGAATGTTATAAACTTTTGTAATTTTTAATGCAACAAATTAGAAAAAAATAACCGCAAAAAACAGAGGCTGTTAAGGCTTTTCCCGCGAATAGTGGCCACGCTGGATTCCCAGTATGCATTGAAGTTGGTCACTTGACCGTGAATTTTAGTACAAGTAGATTTTTAGATAGGTTCGGGCACAGAAAACATTGTTTTGACTCAATACATGAATATTTCCATGTTTTTGTATAAAAATATAACATTTTACGATTATTATGCTTTTTAGTCGGTAGTTATGATAACAATGCATACCGTAGACATCGTGTTTTGGTACTATATAGAGCCCCTGTGAAAGTTACGACAAGTCATCAGATTTCACGCCGATCGGCCAAAGCGTTCCGGAGCTATTCCAATTAGTTTAGTTAGGAGCACATTCTGACAACCGAAAGGGTCAACATTTCCAAAAAAAGGCAGTACATGTTGTATTTCTTTTTTACTCACTTCTATCATCCTGAGACAGCCTGGCTTCCAACTCCATTCTAGTTCCCGTGATTGCAAGTTGCCTCTCCTCCAGAGCAGCAATCAACTGTAGATGACTCATGCTGGTTGGCGCTAGGCATGGTTCCTTATCACTAAGAAATTCCTGCAAATTCGGTACTACAGTTATTTAGGCCTGTAGCTTGTCTTGAAGTTTGAAACGATAAAGTGTGTTTTATTAATGTATCTTAAAATCTAACATTGGCTGTAAAAAGCAAAACACCACTGTAAGCTTATTGCAGCTGCTTTTGATTCTGGAACTTTTAGTGCACTGTAAGCTCAGTGACACCATAATATATTGAGCCTTGCGTTCACATCTGTCTATAAACTTTATCCCATTTGGGCCACTTTTAAAATTATCTGGTCTCTAATGAAAGGCATTCACAAACCAAGAAGGTGTTGTGAACAATAAGAAAGTTGCCCAAACAGATTTTGACAGTCTTTACAAGCTTTGTCGTAATAAACTTTCAAACAAAGGATACAAATCACACAGAATAAAAATCATGTCGTCAAGCATAAAAAACACTGACATGTTATGGTAACTAGTTTACAAAAAAAGACATTTTGTTTCCTCAGAAAAAAAACAAGTTGTTTAACTTCTACATTTTTGAGACACGCTGTAATTTTGTGGACAATAGTCTTAATTAGTTTGTCAATCGGTAATCAATCCGATGCTTGATTTGATTATGACCCTCCACCACCATGTGACTTACCTTTGGAATGCCAAGATCATTCAGGACGAAGTTCAACGCAACCTCAATACCTGCTTGCAGTAACTCCTCTCCAGTATCTTTGAGTAGCTTCCTCATAGTTGCACGATTAAAATACTCCCCAATGTCAACTGCAATGCAACATTGTACAAGATGGCGTTGTTTGTATTTCATAGCCAGTGTTTTTTGTGTGTAACAAACTGAGAACATTTATTCAGAGTTGTTATCTAGTCACGAGTCAATCACAAGTAGAATCAGAAGTCAGGTCACAAATAAAAGGAGATGAACAATGATAACAAATGCCTTTGTCGTGGCCCATTTTCATGACTTGAGAACTTGTGGTGTTTTTTGACCGACTCATTCATCTATATTTCTAATTCGGCCTTTGAGAAGACGACCATGGGCGACGCCAGGATTTTTCTAGATGTGAACGCAAAGCACATTATTTCCAAAACAATCCCTGTACTTTCTCTAGGTATTCTCAATTTATCTTTTTTTCAAGGGTGGGGGGGGGGGGGGGGAACATTTGCCCACTCCACCCCATTGACTCCCCTGCGGATGCCCGTGTTGTTGAATGTTCATTAAATTAAGATAAATATGACTTGAAGACGACTAAGTAATGTTCATTTTATAGAAATACAGCTGTAATCATTCGATAACGTTGGGCCTGCGCAAAGTTTACAATTTATTAGGATTTCATTTGGTTCCTGCTTACTGTCTGTCCACGTGATGGTTCCATCGGGATGGCAAAAGGGCACAGGGACAGCAGAATCTTTCAACACGTGGATAGATGTCAAACAGGCCGCATCTCCAGTCTTTGGGCAGATGGCAACAGACATGCTGACTAGTAATTGAGTCCTGCTCTTTTCAATGGTGAATCTGAGTGACAACAAAAGTACAATAAGGATAAAGAAGGAGGCAATCCCACTTCCTGTACATCTATTGTTCGTAATACATTATTAACCTTAAAACAAAGGCACTCTTTGGTGACAACCTTCTTGATCACGTACATTTGATTCGAAAAAAAATGGTCGTCATAATCTTATTCAAAACAATCCAGCCGAATTCCAGATAAACGCACACTCTAAAATGTCCCTATTTGAAGCAAGGCATGCAACGGAGGGGACCGCTGCTTTTGTGTTGGTCATTGTGTTCACAGGGTCTTTTGAGATATCTTCGTATAGGGCGATGCGTTAGGTAACAATAGTCTGGAGTGTGTCTGGGGGTACAGGGACACTGTAGATACCCTTCGTGCACGGTTTGTCAGATTCACCCGGAATTCATTGTTCTTTTTGGCTCGAGACTTTCAGGGTAAGAAAGCCACTTCTCTGGGGAAAAAAACACTTCCCGACATCACTTTCCAGTTCGTTGGGACCCACTTATCATGGCAAAAGGGTCATTTAACCAACGTAAGTGTCACTGTTTTGACCCTGCAAAATATCGGGCCAAGTAAAACCAGGATGTGACCAGGGACTTTTCAGTCGGTATCCTAGTTTGAGAAAAAAAGTCAAATAACGACACTAAAAAGATATTTGTTTTCTTTGATTATGTATTAATATTTTCCCAAAGATGGGAATTTTTTTTAATGACACTTTACATCATAATTAAAAAATAAAAAAGAATGTATACCTCAGAGACAGCTCCATGTCATCAGCAAACGGAATGTCAAAGGGCACTGGAAAATTCAATTCCTTGCCTAGAGAAAATTATCATAAATTAACACTGCACTAAAAGTGAATATATTTTTAGCTGCAAATTTTAACTCGGAATTAACAATAAAACCAAAGAACAGTCTAAAACTTACATAGAAAACGTGTAATCTATACATTTAAAAATATAAAATTCATTTTAATATTCTTTTTCCTAATTTGTCATATTCCCCCTTTTCTCCTTCTCTACAAATGTCTTAATTGATATGAACATGAAACAGTGACAACTCAACTTACCAAATTCGGAATCTAGAATGTGCATGGTGTAGTTCCAAGAATTGACACCGAGTACAAACTGAAACTCGCAAGGGTCAAAGCGCATGAATGCCTTGAAGGCAAAGGACACCATGAAGAGTTTGACGTTCATACAACACTCCACACCCAGGCAACTCTTGTCTATCTTACAGTACACATTCTTGGGCAGGGAAACTTGAAGCAGAAGGCAGCCTTAACAAAGGAAAAACAAAAACTATTTTTTGGTAATTAATAAGTCAGTTCTTTATTCCAAAATAGTCTGGTGCACAACAAGATTCGACAATCTCGGGATAAACGCGGCAGATAAATGCACACAAGGCTATGGGGGACGTGGTAACCGAATCCGCATCCTGTGTAATTTTTCGTGCAATCGAAAAGAGATGGAAACTTTTGTTCGCACAAAAGTTTGGACACACAAACACCTAAAACACTTTGGTGTCCAAATGTTTTTTTTTCTTCTGCAAACTGTTACTTCAGAACACAACGGTCTCTTCCATTTTGCTGGTACCCTGCTATGCTTTTGCACGCATAAGAAGAAATGTTTATCCCAAAAGAAAAATCGTCAAACTTGATGTGCACATGCTTGGCATACCGAACTGGCTCATTTGCGGGGCATTTTTTGAATGGGCTCCTATAAGTAAAGCCACTGTAATGTAAACATTATTTTGATGACAATACGTCGGTGTATCTATTGGGAAAGTACACGCTGACAAATCGCAACGCTACCAAAATAGAGCAAATAAATACCGGTACAGGTAAAAGTACACACAAAAAACACCCCAAATACATATAAACCTCAAGCAGGATGCAGGTTCCAACCTCGCTCTGCAATCGTTTTTTTGGGGTTTAATTTCAAAATCAACAATCAAAGAGTAATTACTCAGGAACAACAAACATAACCATCAAACAAAGATTTAGACACAGACCACCACCGGATCAATCCACACTTACGATCCTCAGGTTGCCTGTATCGCTTGAGTAAGGTCTGTCTATCTCCTTGTGAGCTTAGACCACGCTGTTGCAGCTCAATTCGCAACATATCATTGGATAAAGACTCGGGTAGAACGCACGGCTTGTCACCAACAAGTTTCTGCAGTTCAAAAAGACAAGTCAAAATCTAAACTTCAGAACTTGTTTATGACTTATATAATACAGCTTTGTATGCTAAAGGTATTGCTAAAAAATAATTGTATGGTTGTACGGTTACATTTTGAATTTGACAGCTCATTTGTGATGTGCAATTATCTGAAACACTGACTTAATTTTGCACAAATCAATACATTTTGATAATATTTGTAGTAAAAAATACACTCCAGAAGAGAATTGAATGAACGGGTGCAATAACGGTTTACTTTCCCCTTTTTAGGAGTGGGAGGGGGTTAGGGGCCAGTTTAACTAATATTTGTCATCGAACTTACAACAATGGTCTTGACTAGAGTCAACAACGCGTCTGCTGTTTCCTCCAGTCCAAGCTTACGGGCAAATGCCAGGATGGATCCAATCTTCAGGTTCCTCAGAGTGAAGTTCTTAAACGGAGACCCCGAGGCAAGTTTTGGCTCGGGAAAGCCCAGTGCTTCTCTGGTTTGTTGAGTGTTGTCTTCGCCAAAAGTGAAAAAAGTGTTTATGAATGACAACAATTCGTCACCGACACCACGAAGTAACACCCATCTACATACCAGTAAAAACTAGCAATCGGAGAAAACGGCAACTAAAGTTGAACGGCTTCTAAAACAACACTTTGCGTCAAAACAACAGAGTATTTTCAGTTGGGTTTCTCGTTGTGAACACTTGATGAATTGAATTTATGCTGTTTTTCACTCGATTGTGTATGAAATAAACAAGAAATAAGAGAAAAAAGATGAGTGTTAGTTCGTGAAACCGAAAAAGCTGCGAAACTGTAAATTTTCGTTTTCACGAAGTAACACTCTTCAATGTATTTAACACGAGGAAAGTGCAACTTCAGGTCAACTTGTTACAAGAAGAGTGTTACTTCGTGAAAACGTTTTTGCTCACTTATGAGCAGAGTGCGCGCCATGCATTGCAATTGAAAATGGAACTTGAGTGTTACTTCGTGAAAACGGAAATTGTCACTTTTGCGCAAAAGTTGCCATGGATATTTAGCGTAATTATTAAAGTAACGCTCTTGAAGCTTTGAAACTTCGTGCAATGGAAGGCCTTGATGAATAATGTTAAAAAATAAAAAAAAAATGAAAATCGAAAAAAATATGCTTTAACACGGTAGAGTGTTACTTCGTGGTGTCGGTGACGAATTAATTCAAGCTGATACATTATTAACCGCCCTGTTACTTTCGCGTTTACACAGCGATCTTTATGCAACGGGGCAAAATGGCCTATGCAAATGAGCTAGTTCTATAAAACTTACCTTTTCTAAATCTTTACAAAGCAATACCAATATTCCAATTCGTAACAAGATCATTTTACTAGGGAGTAGACTTGAAAAAGGGCACTCGCCCATCCGTCATGAGAGATTTTCACCAATCATCAGCGAGGGGGGGGGGGGGGGGGGGGCGGGGGGCACACCATCTTCCTATGGGGACGCTGTTCTAACTGGACAATCATGGCCACTAAGGGACAAATATGTGGCACTTTTCATGGAAACACAGTTGCCGACGTTACCACAACATTCCAAAGGGCACTCTTTAAAAAGGGTGCTCGTTAAAAAGTGGCATTTGTGAAAAAAAGGCACCGTTCACAAGATATTGGGGCTTGTGTAAATGCCCCCTTACCAACACCCTCCCCCCCCCCCCCTGCTGGCTACGCCTCTGATAGTGTTATTTATACGGAGGCAATATTTGAAAACCTTTCTTCGTGTACGTACACATGAGGAAAATGTTTCAATTACCTGGTGACATTACTAGACCAAAAGAGGGCGTTCGCTTTGGTGGTAGTTTGGTAGGGTCAGGTCTATCGGTAGTGGTGTCAGGGGGAGGTTCGCGCTCAGGGCTGGTGTCCTTCGTCTCTCCGTCTTTATTATTTCCAAGCACGGTACCTTCCTTCACTACCATTCCCTATGTACAGTGGTAAAAAATCAGTGATGTGGTCGAGATCCTTTTCATGCCTCTAAAAAGACCTACAAAAATACGTATAGTCTAGAACGGAACATCAGGTTTTATCCCTTTTTATTGACTGTCATTTGTTTCAAGGGTAGTCCATTTCAGTGAAGTCCATGATCAGATACGAGCAAAGACTCTCAATGCTTTACCTTTTAAAAAAGAAAACATTTATTTTGGTAGGATTTTGAAAGGTTTCATAGGTCTCGAATCCACTAACTTCGTATGTCCTAGTATCAGTCTTTGGTAATAATGTCTGCGACAGACGCTGCGGTTAGCAGTGTTTGAATGCACATGGGGTTGAATACACACTGATTGAATGCACACTGAGGAGACACAGCCTTGAATTTACTGCAGCATATTATGCAAGTGTGGCGTTCGTAACGCCATGACTGTACAGAGGCCCTTTTCGATGGTGAATGCGTTTTACCGGACATTGTTTTGCTTCGTTCACTAACCAGGACAATGCCTCCGTAATGTGCAGTGATCTGTGCTCGAACAGTTTTTCAGACTTACCAACCAAACAATTTTGAAATCGTCACAGACTTGTGTCCACTTGGGTGTTTTCAGAAGTCTCTTCCCAAGGTAGTTGCCAGGATCCACGTATCCATCCTTGGCAGCTAGGTCAGCAGCTGAAACATCGTCATCCAGGACGCCGTCTAGAAGGGACGCCAGGCGTTGGGTTTGGATTTCTTCATTGAAAGATGGATGTAGTTTGAAGGTCTACATGTTGCGGAAAAACCGACTGTGCCAATAACAGTTCCAGCTATTACCTTTGATGAGAAGAACCAAATGGCTCATGAAATATTGCATTATTCGCACCTAAATTTCTCTCTCGATTCAAACTTGGATTAGCCCCTGGTGTGGATCCCTCAAAATGCTTACCTTAGGCCAAAAAAAAGTCTCTGGTTCTGGTATGCGCGCGTCGCCGTAGCCATGCGCGTCGGCAAAATGAAAACGTTTTTTTTTCAATGAAAGATTATATCTTAAAACCGCCAAACTCACTGGTTTGACTGGAATCCTGCTGCTGCACAATTTGAACGTATTTTTAGATTGGGTTATGGTCGAGAATAAGC